>NC_090737.1:61765642-61770642 GCF_036898095.1 Palaemon carinicauda
GGAACAATGCCAAAAAAGAAAATTTGATGTAAATCAGTGCAAGAGATATAGGCTCATACTAAATAAAGGCCATCAATAACTAGCATGACTTTTAGATGTGCAGTCAAAGCAAAGAGAGGTAAATGTAAGTCTGCCATCAGGCATTACTTACGTTTTACCGGTCCTTGAACAAAGCTATGAATTAACTCAAATTTTATTCATCTATTTAGTTATCTTAGTTTTTATTTACAATTAATGGGTAATATCTCATGGTTTAGGGTTTAGATCTTTTATTGTGTGATAATTTATTGGAAAGAAAAAAAAAAATAGCCAGAGTAATCCGGCAATTTTCAAGCATCACGATATCAAATGTCAAATATTTATTGTGATCAACAGATTTCACTCGATCTCCACAATAATTCCGGGATTATTCATTGATAAATTTTCCACGATGTATGTGATATACTCCAAATTAAAGATTACACTCACCTCCCTCCCCCCAGTAGCCACTATTCTCTCATTCTATAATCTATCACAGCACCAGACAAAATATCCATGATTTCGTTTTTTTTTTTTTTTTTTTTTTTTACTTATAATCGACTTTTCAATTCTTTCAGCAATTTTCGGTGAACAATTTATTCTGAAGAAGTGTTTTAATTCAACCATGCTAGGTTATTTCGAGTATTGTTCTCCAGTCTGCTGAATCTCATCTAAATTTGTTGGACAAGAACTTTCGGTCTATCAAATTTCTCTTTCCTGTTCATGATATCAATCTCTGGCACCGTCGTTCAGATAGCTCGTTATGCATGTTGCATAAGATTTTTCACAATTCTGATAATACTTCTTATTCAGTTCTTCCCGGGAAGTACTATTCAGTTCGTAATATTAGGTATGCAGTTAATTCTAACGTGGATTAAACTCCTTCCTCATATACGAGACAAAAATGCTTAGAATAATAAGAGGTGGTAAATACAGAGATGTGTAGTCATCCCTTTTCAATCATGAGGCTCAATACTGCAGAGTATTATAGAAGTTTTATTTCAGATATGACAAAGTTGAATGGTCTTCCTTGTCGGGAAATTGAATCGATAGAACTTCAGGAGTTAAAACTTAATGCAAATCTTTTCATGTTGAATAAGCTGCTATAAGTCTCTTTTTATAGTCTGTACATGAAAGATCTTCTTAATGTTTACTGTTCTTGAAATATTTTATTTTAATTTCTTATTACGTTTCATATAGAATATTTATTTCCATATTTCCTTTCCTCATAGTGTATTTTTCCATGTTAGAGCTATAATAATAATAATAATAATAATAATAATAATAATAATAATAATAATAATAATAATAATAATAATGAAATATCTTTCTCCTTATTATGGCATCAATACTTTTATTCCATTTCCAAGCCACTTTTGAGTTTTATCACCATTTTGCTGTTTTTCTGTTTCAAAAACTTTCACTACGTCAGATTGTTTCCTTTCTAACCGAAATCTGTTTAAAACGTCTGTTCTAAGGAGGTAAAAGTGTATTTCCATCAAATTATCTTCTGAACAATTGGCGTAAAGTCTAAATTTTATGTAACTTGGAATATGAGAGCTTACATAAACATCAAGTCGTTAACTGTTGCTTTAACACTATTCTCATCTAGTCAGTCTCTAATGAAATTCTAAACACTATACTGTACTGTACTTACAGCATTTGAGAGCAATAGCAAGTGAGAACAACTGTAATGAGCCATTTGTATAGTATTGAGTTCCATGAATATCCTTTTACTTTATATGGCTGATATGACTTCCATAACGTCAATTTGTCAAATATTTTTTAATATGCCACAAAAATTACTCTTGTGGAAGGGAATATCAAATGGTTATTTTCATTAAATTTCATCAATGACCCGTCTTACATTCTCAAAATATTTTGTGAACACAAATTTAAACAGACATACACGGGTGAAGTAATCATCCTCTCCTCATTTCAATCGTTAATCATATATCTGCAAATGTCATTCATAAAGATTACAATAAAGATTGAGGCATCAAAGCAACATTTCAAAATATATTATGATATATAAAAACTAAATTACATTATAAGGTAAATCTTTACCACTAAAAATAAGAATCCTACGATATCCAGAATCTTCACACGGCGTTATGGAAAATTTAGAGACCGACCAAACTATTTCAGAATATCACTAAGATCGTTAAATACTCAACAAGTACTCAGCTAAGTAATGATAAGCAAAATAAGGGATAGGTTTAGTTTACTTATTGTAAAAAATTTGACGCAATTACCCAGCCATACTCCGCTCCAGATATTCCGCTACGTTATATAAGGTAAAATTAAAAACAATTCTGAATAATAATGTATATCATCTGTTATAAAAAATAGCTAAGAATTTTAGGCAAATGTAATTGTCCCAATGCCTGTCTCTCAGAATATTTTTTTTTTCTTTAACAACGTTCTTACCAATAGACAGAATGGAGTTAGTGGATATCAATGGAATTACTAGTTGCAGAGCTGACAGATTTTTTCGAGCATAAAGGGCAAAAACGATGACAATAAGAGGCCCAAACGAGGACAATTTTTAAAATATTCTGTCTTAAAAGGCTAGAATATGAGATTATTTTCAATTATGTAGTCAAATCAATATTTTTTGATGAAGAAAATTACTCTAAGTTTAATGTTTTTCTTTCAGTTCTTTTTGCAACACAAAATATAAATAAAGTTGGTCCTTTTTTTCGACACCTCAAAAAACTACTCATATATATATATATATATATATATATATATATATATATATATATATATATATATATATATATATATATATATATATTTATATATATATATATATATATATATATATATATATATATATATATATATATATATATATATATGTATATATATATATATATATATATATATATATATATATATATATATATATATATGGACACCCAATGCTCAGATGCAGAATAACCACTGAGAAAATAAAAATATAAAATATAAGATTACGTACTGACTAGTTTCGTGATACTTCTTCAGAGGACTGATTTATTGAACAAGATTTCTTTACATTTTATAGGTACAGTTAACATACGCCTATACATATAGAGACTTAAAGTACAATGACGCTACCATACCAGCTACCTGCGCCGTAACAGGTGTTTCCTGGGTGGAGATCAAACCTCAATTGACACCTGCCAGAAAGGGTCATTTCTGATGACCGGTAAATATTTGTTTTGACTTTCAATTCAATTTTTTTTTCATATCAATAATGGTAGCGTTATACATAAGTTTATGTATTTATGTGGATAAGGCTACCATCATTGATATAAAAAAGTTTTATTGAAAGTCAAATAAAAAATTTACCGGTCATCGGAAATGACTCTCTCTGGCAGGTGTCAATTGAGGTTTGATATCCACCCAGGAAACCCTTGATAACAGCGCAGGTAGCTGGTATGGTAGTGTCATTGTTCCATAAGTCTCTATATGTATGTTCGTACATTTACTGTATCTATAAAATGTAAAGAAAGCTCGTTAAATTATTTTATTATCACTTCTCTCACTGATCCCACAGTGAGAGGACCATCCTGCTTGCTGCTCCTAAACCTGCCACCGACTCGCTGACCCTGCTGCCTGTTGCTGCTCCTGAGGGATTGCCTGCATGCTGCTGCTGCTGCTCCTTCTTTGCCTGCCGGAGACTGCCTGCTGCCACCACCGTCGTCGCCGCCAATGACCACAGGATTCGTGCCTGTAGAAGCGGCATGCTGCTGCCCCTACTAAGTAGGCTGCTGTAGGGTGCCTTCAGTGCCCCCTGCTGCTACTGCCAAGGGTTCTGCCCAAAAAAATTTGGCTGATCTTCTGCCTTTACTATTGGAGAAAAGTCTTAAACTTGGTAGGCTTTCTCTACCACTGTCCTAATTTTCTTTTTACTAACAGACCCTCCTGTGGAAAATATGGTAGCCGTCGTGGTCTTAAAACTGCAGCTGAAACAGGATCCAAAGGTCAAAACCTTCCACTCTAGCCTTCTGTGGCAAGTAGCATAGGGGTGTTAGGTCTGGTGTCCATAAGACAAATGATAGAATATAGGAAATGGGGTTTGTGACTTGGTATAAATTCACATAAAATGGTTTCAATAAAATAATAGGTTGACAGGTGTTTTGATTTACCAATCCTAAATATCCCTGCCAGCAGGAATTGACTGCTGGGCCAACTTAGTGCTCGGAGAGCAGTAAGGAAGCTCCCCAGCTGCAATTTGTGCAGACTGGTACTTTGCTACTAATAGGCTAGATAGGACCTCCCTAAATAATCGTTCTTTTTCACATTCTATAATTATTTTTTCTTCTTAACACTATGGACCAACCAAACAGGAAAAGAGCCCAAGAGGATACAGAAGAAGGCAACCAGGAATGGACCCAAGTCAATAGGAAGAAAAAAAAACAGGCTAAAAGGACCACTGCCACCCAAGGACTTCCCGCAGGATTAACCTCAACCAATGCAAAACAGACTACCTCGCCAACTGAGAACCAAAACAATGGAAAAATCAACTACTTTAGGGTGTTGGCCAACTACTCCTCAGAGCCATTCAAAGCCATAGCGGCTTTTGAACGAAAACATAAGAACCTGATGATCCATACCAAACCTAACAAGCAAGGCCAATGAACCCTTTCTACAAAGGACGCAAGGGCTCTCATCACACTGAGAACCACATCAGCCATACAGTTGCAGGAACTGAAAGAAGAGAAAGTCAAGAAAGCAGTAGTGGTTGGTTACCCCATAGAAATGATGGAGAGCCACCTAACAGACTTGAAGAACATCACAACTGCTGACAGGATGAAGCCGGGCGCCTGACCAAGTTCATCCTTGAAACCTTCGCAGGGCCATACCCAAAAAAAAAGTAGATGTAAGGATCTTCCCCAGCTTCTGGGTAAAGAAATACTAAACAGACCATATTAGGTGCTGCAAGGGCCTGAAATTCGGCCACCACTAGGAGCATTGTCAGGCAAAGTTTG
>NC_090737.1:61775642-61788142 GCF_036898095.1 Palaemon carinicauda
TATCAGTACTGTCGGCGGGTTGCTGGCAACATTACTGTAGCTATATAGAAGCCTGAATGTTACATTCTCCCCTTCTATTAGAACCTCCTTTCGGTAAAAAGGTAGTCTATTAGACTTTTTTTCCTTAATTACTGTATATAGTTACAGTAAAGGATAGCCCCTTTTTCCATACTGTCTCTCTCTCTGTCTCGCTAGGCCTGCAAGGTATGCAGACATATCCTAGCCAGACCGGCAACATGCCGGATATACTGCTGTATAGGTAATACAGATAGCCAGTATATCTCAGTATAGAATATACTGTAGATAGAAAACTACTATATTTCTTTTACTAGTGGTTTCTTCCAATATATTTTGGATATCTAATTCGGGCAATTGCTGAGCCTAATACTATATTGAATGAATATGATTTCTTCAATATCCTGATTAGAAATCAGTTTTAGGATTATCCTGCAATATTAAATATTTCAGGCATGAGTAATACACTCTTATCCTGTAAAGGGTACAGCCCCTTTTTCTGTGAGTCTCCCTGATCAGGAAACTCTATGATTTAATATAGTAGGAAGACTACAGCAAATGACCCAACTACAGCAAATGACCCGAGTAGGATGTTCATTTATATGTCTTTATTTTTCTGTTCCATCTAGTGCTAGATGGACCCTACTGTCATATGCTGCCTTGCAGGCAGCATAATGATAAGACTGCATGACATAGGTACAGTAGTCGGTATGTTGCAATTTACATCTTTGCAATTTAGAAACTACAGTACCATGTTACAGTAGTTTTTCCCTGGGTATCCTCCTTCGAGTGTTCTGCTGATACCGTTTATATTTTGAAGGAATAATTTCTTCAATAGTCTGATTTGATATCAGTCATCCTGACCCCACAGTATTAACAATTTTGGGATAGTGAATTGATACTTCTCTACCCCTAAGGGTAAGTAACCCTTCTACGTGGATTTTCTCACAGAGAAAGCTCCATGTAAGTTAATACTGAGGGGAGGTAGCAGCATTTGCTCGCGGAGGTATACAGGTATGTATCTCCTACTATCCCTTTATAGCTTCTATCCTAAGCTATTCTGTTGTAGATGACATTTACATGTTGATTATTGAGTAATAATCCATTATATACTCATTTGGTTTTCCTTTCTTTACAGATGGAACACCAGATACCTTGTACGGCAGTCCACTGCAGAGCCAAGGGTAAGGACCTTTACGGTCATAATACTTGCAAGTTACATGCCCCCTGCAATATTATTTCCGAATCCCTACATTATTGGAACCCGCAAGGTTGCAATATATGCTGGACATTGATGTCTGAAGGTTTTGATAATCCCAAGTCTACAGAGACTAAGGATGTAGCACAGTATAAATTACGTAACTGGGTGAGAGGCTTCCAAAAGATCTCTCCGGGACCTTTCCTACCTAATGATAGGATGCGTAAGCTATTATTTCCAGAGTTAAGTGAGGAAATAGTAGTGCCTCAGGAGTCAACTACGTTCCCTGATGGCGAGAAAACCTTTGGGATCGAGGACAAGAAGTGCCCTAAGATAGAAGAGAAATATGTTGTATCGGACTTTCCTCCGCCTTTGCTGGCTAAAGAGCCATCGATGTCAACATCTTCGTCTTCTACCCCTTTTTGGGATAATGTGGTACAATTATGTATCCAACTGAAGAATCAGATAGAGAGCTTTAGTAAACAAAGCAAAAAGCGGGAAGTAAAACACAAAATAGAACCTCGTAAAGCTCCTCTTGTTGCTTCCTACGGGTCAGTTAATCGACCCATGAATCATGACCTTCCTTCATGCTCCTTAACAAATCCATGGAGGTTTGCGGAGCTGATGTCGATTTCAAATGGCAATCTCTTCATTTCAGAGAAAATAGGTACTGTTCCCTTGGACAAAATCCAATTTTGGCCAAGCTCTGAGGTTTTCCCTAATTGTTGGGTTCGACTGAGGTCCGAACCAAAGACAAGGAAAAGAACGGAACAAAAGGAGGTCATGATTCTTGATCATGATAAGGCACAGACTATCCTTTCAGATAATCTGAAGAAGGCGGGTTATTCAGAGACGACGGTTTTCTCACTGAATAACATACACTCTTCCTTTCTTGCTCCTGCTTCACTCTCCTCCCCCTTTATGGAGAAGGCATTTACTTCTGTTACCAAAGCTGTAGAGGCGGGTGAGTCATGTCCCACACTCGATGAGTGGAAGCCTTTGTCACCAGCTTTTCCCGGACAGGAAAAGGATTGGAAGGAAGTCCATTTGACATTTTCAGTAGGAAAATTAGACAAGGATGTCGCAAGCCGACAATTTAACGTATGTCTCCCTAAATTGTCCGATTTGCTCTTGTTTAATGAGCACGAGTCAAAGGAGAGACTGGCGACATCCCTTTCTCTACAAAACTACATAGAGTTGTGTTCAACTTATGAGAACACCCCAGACATGCTCATGGTCGTAGCCAAAATGCATATGGCTACATTGGTAAAGGACCTTTACGCCTTTGTGAAGGCTAGGAGAGCATGTAGAGAGTTTGTGTTTGCTGCTGCAACGGTGAAACACGAAACAAGGAAGCTAATATCTTCCAACATTTGGGGTAAAGACCTCTTCCCACAAGAGGTCATTAAGGAAGTAATTAAGAATGCCGCCATGGAAAACATAAGTCTTCCCCAAAAATGGGGCATTCCCTCAAAGAGAAAATCTTCTGTGGTTGTGGGTCCCCAACCTAAAAAGAAGATCGAAAATGGCAGATGGTCAAAAGTCTAAACCTACTGGTAGTTCGAAGCATAGAGACGCTTCGGCTAGGAGGAACATTCCCTCAGGATCGCAGGACCTTCGATCCTTCGGTCCAGAGCCTATCCAAAATGAGCCATTGATGGGGAACAGAAATGTCCCTACTATTATCTCCTTACCTTCTCCTACACTTCAAAACCCTCCTGGAGGAGTATACCTGAGAGCTATAGAGCATACAGGTAGTAAGAAGGCTACGGCTCATCGAGTTCCAGGGAAGGCTATTTTGTGTTCACAAGAAGGACTCAAGAAGTCTCTGAGTCATTCTGAACCTGTCGCTACTCAACAAGTTCATAATAATCTGCAAGTTGTGAATGTTAATCCTTCTGAACATATGGACCTTGTTCCAGCTAAGGGTGTTCGTAGTCTTGCCAGACCTGAAAGGTGTCCTCTGGAACCTTCCAGTCATCCTGGAACAGATACGTATCAGACTCACAGTCATAAGTATCTTCATAGTGATGACCCGGTTCCTGGGACATCTCAGATGCAAGATATGCTTCTAGAAGTCTCGTCTTTCTCCAGCTCTAGGGTTTCGATGGCTAAAAAACCATCAAAGCCCTCAGTCACATTAGCCCCCTTTTCCCTTGGGAAGTTAAAAGGAGCTCGCGAGGTCTGTCAGGAGATGCAGCTAATCGATCAGAATCCCAAAATGCCAACAAGGAAAAGTGCTAAACTTTCCCCAGTTCGCAATAATGACAGACCTAGTGCAAAGTACACATCGGAAAGATGCGTTAAGAGCCTGGAGAAAACATGCACCAAACGCTTGAAGAGATAAAAAAAGACTGAGATCGGTCCCTCTTTAATCGCTTCTTTAACAAGAGTTAAAACACGAAAGTCCCAGGATTCTGCTGGTCCTTTCGTGGGCGGGAAAGCACCCTCCACACTGATCAGACTCCCTACCTCTGAGCTGGTACATCGAAGCGATATTAAGATGTGACAATCGATCGTCTCGTACAGTCTTAGTAATGTTTCCCATCCCTTTCCTAAAGGGATGGCACCTAACAGCAGTTCATTTACATTTGATCCACGATGTGACGGTGGGTACTCTATCACGGGCCAAGGCGATAGAGTTGGAATGGTCCATGGACGCAGACATATTCCCTCCCAAATGGGAACAAGTCCCGGAACTGCAGTTCGACCTCTTCATCACGAGCGTCTTCAAGAAACTACCTCGCTAAATAGCCCCATACGAGGTTCCTCTAATGGGTCTGATAGAGTAGATGAGGCTGGTCCTAGCTCCGATCCTAGGTATATTTCCGAAGGTTCAGAAATTAACTGCCTTCGGTTTATCACAGAGAACCCAAACCCTTCATTTCATGAATTTCTTGCTCTAGCGGTTAGGAAAAGGTTTGGGATCTCAGAAGGCAATATAGGATTCTTAGAAGAATACAAGGCTAAGTCTACTAAAAGACAATATGAGGCTTCCTGGAGGAAGTGGGTGGAGTTTGTTAAATCAAAAGGACCGAAAGAAATTTCTATGAACTTCTGTCTGTCCTTCTTTGTCCACCTTCATAGCCAGGGGTTGGCGGCCAATACGATAAATACGTGCAAATCGGCCTTGACTAGACATCTCCTATATGCCTTCCAAGTGGATCTGGCGAATGAAATCTTTAAGAAGATTCCGAAAGCATGTGCTAGACTTAGACCTGCGGCACCACCAAAGCCAATCTCTTGGTCTTTGGACAAGGTCTTACATTATGCTTCATCGGTGAACAATGAAGATTGTTCTCTTAAGGACCTAACCCAAAAGGTTATTTTCCTGTTCGCAATAGCCTCTGGGGCTAGAGTTAGTGAAATAGTGGCTCTATCGAGAGATGAGGGCCACATCCAGTTCACAGATTTAGGAGAACTCAATCTCTTCCCTGATCCATCATTTCTCGCTAAAAACGAGCTACCCACTAAGAGGTGGGGTCCCTGGAGAATCTGTCCTCTGAGGGAAGATGTCTCTCTATGTCCTGTAGAGTGTCTAAAGGTCTATCTTCGTAGAACTTCAGACTTCAGGGGAGGTCAGCTCTTTAGAGGAGAAACTTCGGGATCAAATTTATCTTTAAATCAACTAAGGGCAATGCTCACCTACTCTATTCCTAGAGTGGATCCAGACAGTACTCCCGCAGGTCATGATCCGAGAAAGATTGCTTCATCACTGAACTTCTTTCAGTACATGGACTTTGAGCGTCTTCGTTCATACACTGGATGGAAATCATCCAGGGTGTTTTACAAACACTACGCAAAACAAGTGCATGAACTGAAACACTTTGTAGTGGCGGCAGGTAGTGTTCTAAAACTTGCCCCCTGATTTTTTGTGATACATTTTTTGGTTTGGGTCCTCACTTGTCCTCGGACATGTTCTGGATATGAATCATCCAGGATGTTCTACAAACACTATGCTTTGCTAGTCCATGATCTGAAGCAATATGTGGTGACGTCAGGTAATTTATTTACTCTGCCGTTTATTCTACGATGAACTGGGACTGTCAATTAAGGGGAGAGGAAGTCATCCTTTTCAAGTATGCCTTCTTTTATTTAGGTGTTACCATGGTAGCACTAGCTCTGTTCTAAAATCCCAGGTGTGGAATTATACAGATAGCTCTAGTGCCGGTGTACGAAGTACATAGGGCAGTTAATGGTAACCAGTACAGGTTTCATGAAGAGCAGTTATCTTTTACCTTCTCTTCAATCTAGAGTGGCATTTCTTGACTTCATTCCTTCAAGAAGGAAATACGATTCCTGTACTTGTTTCAGGTATAATCCCATTGTCAAACTACTTTCGTTTTGCTAGCTATCTCTTGTAGTCATTTATTTAGAATAAATGTCTATTTGAATGTAGTGCGTCCATCTTCGCCAGACAATTGTATCTATACATGCCAGGCTTTTTATTTGCTTAGAATGCATCCTTCACTTCTGTATGCATCTAAGGTTAGACATAAGAGACATTGATATCTTTCTAACCAATTATACAACTTGAGACTATTTGTATATTCAGTGGATACTTAAGTTTGGTCATACTATTTATGTTAACCTTGAAATCCCTTTTCAACTGTCTAGATGACTCTTCCCTGTAGGAGGCAGGAAGCACTAACATTGTTTATGATTAGTGATGATGACATATAACGGTATTGTCACAAGTCTCATATGGTCAGTATGACCATTGAAAAGGTTGATATAAGGTTTAGGCACTGATGAAAAATCCACAGATACATTAATGCTTTGGTATGCTTCCATCAGCACGACATGGCTTGAGCCCAAAAAACGGATTTTGAGCGAAGCGAAAAATCTATTTTTGGGTGAGATAGCCATGTCGTCCTGATGGACCCACCCATCTCTTCTGCAGAAGAGATCTTCAGTTCCCTCCCGTAGTACTGTATCTGTAACAGCCTATGCTCAATGCTACAAGGATTGGCCACTATTGTGGGAATGGCGCTGTTGTACTATCGATAGTAGTAGGGAACGGGGATGGCCTTTGAAGGGCCCCCCTTTTTATTTTTGCCACACCTCCTCGAACGTAAACTCTATCTGGGGTGCAGATTGCTATGAGGTGTGCCATTACGTCCATTACGTCCTTACGCGATATCCCTTCTTAGAATGTTAAGGGATATTCGCTCCAGGAGTTAGAATTCTGGGTACCTTCGGTAAATTCTCTGGGATATATCACTGTAGTCACATATAACCTAGGAAGCTACTAATGAAGGAACTTCCATCAGGACGACATGGCTATCTCACCCAAAAATAGATTTTTCGCTTCGCTCAAAATCCGTTATATATATATATATATATATATATATATATATATATATATATATTTATATGTATATATATATATATATATATATATATATATATATATATATATATATATATATATATATATATATATATATATAAAACAAACTGACTAGATTATTTTCATACTAAAGGTTTTAGTTTATTGGGGGACATAAGAGAAAATTTCTATAGGAAGTAAAACAAGTTTTGGGAACAATAATAATGTATTAGGAAGACTATTTTTTCGTTGCCATGACATCTAGAAAAAACTTCTATATTTTTCCACTATCCGTTTGCACATTTATGAAAAAAAAATTTATTTGTAGAAAGCTGGCGATACAAGGAAAACGAAATAAACTATGAAGTAATAATATAATGATGAGGAATACCGTGATGAAAATATGTAACTCGTTAAAATTAGAAACATATTTCATGATTACAGTTAAAAGCACAATAGAATTATAGAATATGATGTGTATTTTGATTAACATCTTGTCGGATAATAGAGTACCTAACCTGACTTTCAGCGGCTTATATTGTTAAAGCGTAGCAGAAGGAAATGGAACGTTGAGTACTATATTATAGAGGAGAGTAACAGATGGCTGATGGTGCCATAAAATAAGCTGGCCAGACCCTTTTCATATAATGCTCTTGCCGGACTAATATAAAAGTGTTCAAGGGGGGTAAGAAGCTGGTTTTAGTGAAACTCTGGTCTGTGGCTAACTAAAAAAAAGTCGATATATATGAAGATACATGCATTTTCTGAAAAAAATAAGTGAATTCAATTCTTCACTATGAATAATGAGATCATATAGTGACACAAATGGTGAATAGAATCGTCATAAAAAGAGTTTAGGGAAAATAATGAGATGCGTTGATACCTTTCTGTAAAAAAACAATATTAGAACGATTGATAAGTCAGTAACAAAATGGAACTTGAGTTTTAAGAACAGGAAGAGAGATTTTATCTCTCTATATGACATTTCTAAATACTTTTTAATCAGGAAATTGAAATAAAGGGAACGCATAATGCAATATAGAAACTTTTTTTTAATGAATATAAAGAGGTTAACGACTGGATAAATCATCATAGTTGATAGACTTGTGGGATGCTGGGGAATGATGAGGAATGTGTGGTCTAGCCACGCTTCGCCAGATAGAGAAAAGATTCTAAAGATATCAATGAAAAATAATAATTTCCTCTGTAATCAGAAAAGAAAATAGAGAGTTGGCGATCTGAACTGAATGCCCATAACATACAATATAGCTTAGAGGTTGTTTATATTTCGATATTGGAAGTAGAACCGGAATACTTTTTGTATGAAATTCCCAAATGGTGATTTATACATAAGCAATTATATATCCAGATGAAGGAAATATGAGCTATTCATTCGTATCAGACAAATGCTATTATTGTTTGTTTTATTATCATAAGAAGAAACTAATTAACGGCTACCTGGGCAGGCGGTATTTCGGTATTGGCTACCAGCCACATATCCAAGACTCAGCGGCATCTCACATAAAAATAATTTCATACGTCTATCTATCATGAGGTGTAGATTAGCTTGGTTGCACTTGGTCATAAAGTATCCTATTTATAGGCATTAATATGTCGATGGGACTTTGGATTTTATTATTATTATTATTATTATTATTATTATTATTATTATTATTATTATTATTATTATTATTATTATTATTATTATTATTATTATTATTATTGGCGGAATAATAATAACGATAATAATTATGTTATCTATTTCATCATCATTATCATCATCAATTCATAGTTAAAAAATAAAAATCTTTCTTAAAATAGTGTGTTGCAAAATACAGAACCTACGCATATGTGTAAGGGATTACCAATACTAGAGTAAAAAAAAAAGGCATGTAAAGGTTTGTTATCCATTAATTAACTCTCTATGAATTATAATTCCTCATTTACCTTACCAGAGAATATAATAATTAATTTATTTCAGTGATTTCTGCTCTAGAGCCTTAATCATATAGCATAGTGTGGTACGATAAAAAGTGAATTAAAATTATAGTGATTTCTCTGTCAGAGGAAGAAATGAATATATATTCACTAAGTTCCTGTGGATAGGAAGTCAATGATCAGGCATTATTGCTAAAATATGTGGACTTGATGGGCATTTGTGGACATCATTAGCGAATCACTTGGGCATCCCCTTGTGTGTTTATAAATATATATATATATATATATATATATATATATATATATATATATATATATATATATATATATATATATATATATATATATATATATACTAGAACAGCCACGCGGTAGAGCACATATCCTCGCCTATGTTATGTTGTATATCATAAGAGAGGCGAATCACATATTGGCACTAGTTTCATGCAAATAGAATAAAAAAAAAAAACATGCAATAATAGAGCTAAAGGAGTTTGTTTACCTTTCCGTGAGCTTGACCTTGACATTGACCTTTGACCAAGAAGACTTTTTTCCCACACTATTTCGTAACCATAATCTTGATCATGTTGTATAACACACTGTAGCTTATTAGAATATGCATCCTTTAGCACTAGTTTAACCGAAATACGATTAAAATTAACAACGATATAGCAAAAAGACATTTTTTGATATTCTTGTGACTTTGACCTTCACCATTGTTCTAATCCCTTACAAAATTTAATCAATTGAAACTTAGAGCCTAGCCAATTATCACATCAAATTTTATATGATTCGGTTGAATAGCGTTTTTGCTATGAAACATTAACAAGCGATAAGGAAACATAATTTTTGTAGAAATTTCAAGCAACAATAGCTACCTACTTCTTTCATCTAAAAAGAATAAATTACATACAACGAAACATAAATAAATAAATACGTGCCAATCAAAATATAACCTTCTGGCGAGGGTATTGAATGTACACACACATGCACACATACAAACACACACACGAACACTCACGCACATATATATATATATATATATATATATATATATATATATATATATATGTATATATATATATATATATATATATATATATATATATATATATATACATTTATATATAAATATATATATATATATATATATATATATATATATATATATATATATATATATATATATATACAATATGTATATACATATATATATATATATATATATATATATATATATATATATATATATATATATATATATATATACGTGTATATATATATATATATATATATATATATATATATATATATATACATATATATATACGTGTATATATATATATATATATATATATATATATATATATATATATATATGTGTGTGTGTGTGTGTGTGTGTGTGTATGTGTTTGTGTGTTTGTGTATATATAATGATTTCCCCCTAAGCCTATTGACGAAAAGGGCCTCGGTTAGATTTCACCGATCGTTTCTATCTTGAGCTTTTAATTCAATACTTCTCCAATCATCACTTCCTACTTCGTGCTTCATAGTACTCAGCCATATAGGGTTGGGTCTTACAACTCTTCTAGTGCTTTTTGGATCCCAGATGAACGTTTTGTGAACTAATCTCTATCGGGGAGTGCAAAGAGCATGCAGAAACCCTCTCCATATACCCCTCAGCCTAATTTTATCCACATAATGCACTCAAGTAATCTCTCTTATAGTTTCATTTTTAATCATATCCTGCCATTTAACTCCCAATATCTTTCAGAGTACTTTGTTCTCAAATCTGCTAAATGTATTGGAAATTATTTCATTGTCATATCATGACTTATGTCCATAGATTTAGCTGATCTCACTAAACTGATTTATAGTCTGATTTTTATATGTAATATCAGGCGATTTGATTTTCAGATTTTACTTAACTTAGCCATTGTCGGATTTCCGTTTTTCAGCCTTTCACTTAACTCTAATTCTAAGTACCCTGTATTGGGCATCATAGTTCCTAAATACTTAAATGATTCTACCTTCCTAATACTTCCTCCTTCTAATGATATTTCATCTTCCATTGCATACTCCTTTCTAATCATCTCTGTCGTTCTCCTATTTATCTTCAGCCCAACCTTGTGTGATATTTCATGCATTTTGGTAAGAAAGTATTGCAAATCATTCGGTGTTTTGCTAACAAGAACAGCATCATCAGCATACTCTAGGTCTGTTAAATTCTTATCACCAATCCAGTCCAATCCTTCTCCACCACCTCTGACTGTTCTACGCATTACAAAATCCATGAGTAGGATAAACAACATAGGTGACAAAACATTCGCTAGGAGAGCTATGCAGTTCACTGGAAATTCATTTGATAAGACTAAATTAACATTAACTTTACAATTTTTATGCTCAAGAACAGACTTAATCAAATTTATATATTCAAGAGGAATTCCATAATAAAGTAGGACTCTCCACACTATTGGCCGGTGCACACTGTCAAAGGATTTTTCATAGTCCACAAATGCCATCATAAGGGGATTTCTATATACTACCCATCGATGTACAACATGTTTCAAAATGAAGATATGGTAAGTGCGACTTCTGCCTTTTTCTAAATCCTGCTTGCATATCCTTCAGATTTTCATCAATCCTTCTCTCCAGTCTTTTTAGAATAAGCCTACTGTATATTTTCATGACAACTGACGTAAGTGATATCCTCTGTAATCATAGCAATATGTCAGGTCTCCTTTTTATTATTTTCTTTTTTTTCTGCTATATTCACCAACACTCCTAACTCCTATTCAGCAGGTTTTGCCTCTTCATGCCACTTTCTACATAATAATCTTGTAAGTAGTCGGGGAGCCACTTAATTTTCGGCCACCATCATCTAGGCAGTTATTCCATCATATCCCGGGGATTTCCATCTCTTCAGTGTTTTTTTTTTTTTTTTTTTTTTTTTTTTTAGCATAGCTTCGACTTCAAAAACACTGAATTCATTTATGGGAACATCTGAATCTTCATCAGCGTCATGTTTATCAATACAATTATTCCCTTCGTATCTCCTGTTCTTAACCTTAGAAAAGTGTTACATCCAGCATTGTCTTTCTTCATCTTCTGTCGCTTTAACAGTAGATGGTACATGCTTCTTTTTCTTCGCCCCAGTTGAGATTTTATTAATATTTATATGAGTAGTTTTAACACTATAGCCAGTTCATGAATTCATAGCTTTCTCAGTTTCATCTGCTCTAATGTCTAAATGCTCTCTCCAGTCATTCCTGTCTTTTCTTTTGACGTCACTATCAATACTGGAATACTCAGCAAGCTCTATTTTTTAATTTTCATTACTTTCTCGGCGACTTTCAACAGTCAATTAAAGATTTTGTCTTCTTTCTTTAGTATCCCAACTATCATTTGATATCCATGGCTTTCTCCTTGTAACTGCGTGTCCCAACACTTCACTATCAACTATAAATGTTCTTAATATCACACCATTCTTCATTAACTTTCTGTTCTAGGTCTCTTAAAGTCTTGAAAACTGCAAATTGATTTTTACATTCAATGGCAAATGTTTCTATGTGTTCTTTTTCTAAAAGATTATTTGTATTAATCCTAAGTATTCTATCTATCTTGCTGTTGGCTGCTTTCAAAATCTAATTTCGCTGTGTCATTGAGGAGCTGGTGATCACTTTCAATATCTGCACCTCTATAGCTTCTTACATTTTTTCAAAGTCCTCCTTCTCTCTTTATATATATCTGATTTTTTTTTATTGTTATATGGTGAACTCTATGTATCCTTGTGGCTGCCCTTATGTTGGTAAAGATAACCTCCAATGATAGCATTGTTTGCTGAACAGAAACTTGTAAAATGTCCTCCATTTTCATTTGCAACTTCGCCAAGACACTCGACACTCATCACATTCTCTATCCCTTGGTTATTTCTTCTAACTTTAGCATTGAAGTCACATAACATAATTTTCATATCTTTGTGATCTTATCTATTGCACTCCAGAGTTCTTCATAGTA
>NC_090737.1:61793142-61795642 GCF_036898095.1 Palaemon carinicauda
CGCTTGGTAGCTGCCAACGGATCTTCGATACCCACCTACGATTACGAGAACCTCACATTATCGTTCGGAAACGGTAAATTCAATTGGAAGTTTCTCGTTGCTGACGTCACATTGCCAATCCTCGTTGCGGATTTTCTCTCTCATTTCCAACTTCTGGTCGATGTCGCCCACTGACGATTGGTCAACGCAGACTCGTACTTGTCGACGCCTCTTCAACCCGCCCTCTCTAACCTCGCTCTCCACATTAGCGCACCCACGGATGCCTACGCCCACCTCCTCTCATCGTACCCGGAATTTTCCGTCCAGAACTTCGCCAAGCTCCCACGTTTCCTGCCAAGCACGATATTTATCACCATATCAAGACAACGGGACCCCCAGTCTTCACAAAATTCAGACGTCTGGCGCCGGAACGATTGGCAGCCGCCAAACAGACGTTCGCCGAAATGGAGGAAATGGGCCTTTGCCAAAAGGCCTCCAGCCCATGGTCGTCACCCTTACACATCGTTCTGAAGAAAGACGGCTCCCTTCGTCCATGCGGGGATTACAGGCGCCTGAACATGC
Source organism: Palaemon carinicauda (assembly GCF_036898095.1). Classification (NCBI taxonomy): domain Eukaryota; kingdom Metazoa; phylum Arthropoda; class Malacostraca; order Decapoda; family Palaemonidae; genus Palaemon; species Palaemon carinicauda. Next base: position 61,793,704 of record NC_090737.1, read on the forward strand.
AAACAGAACCGGATCACTACCCCCTCCCAAACATCACCGACATGACCTCCTACCTGCACAAAACGAATGTTTTCTCTACGCTCGACCTCCTGAAGGGGTATTATCAGGTGCCTATGAACCCAGATGACATCTCCAAGACTGCCATCACCACTCCGTTTGGTACATATACCTTCAATTACTCCTCTTTTGGCCTTCGTTATGCTGGGGCCACGTTTCAACGTCTCATGGATGGCATCTTAGTGGACCTCCCTTTCTGTGTATGTTATGTGGACGACATACTTGTGTTCTCTTCCTCAAAAGAGGAACACCTCCGTCACCTGCGCATCGTGCTCGACCGCCTGCAACAAAACGGCCTTGTAGTCTGGTACGACAAGTGTACCTTTGGCGCCAACGAGGTGTCGTTCTTAGGGCACCGCATAACTCCTGAAGGAGTCCATCCCCTCCCTGAGAAGGTAGCAGCCGTTCAAAACTTCCCCGCGCCCTCGACCGTCAAAGCTCTGCAGGAATTCTTGGGCATGATCAACTATTATCACCCTTTTCTGCCAGCCATTGCCGCCACTCTTGCTCCCCTCTACGCCTCACTCAAGGGTAAGCCAAAGGACCTGAAGTGGGGTCCCCTTCAAGAAGCAACCTTCTGCAATGCAAAGAAGGCCCTATCAACTGCTGTGGCTCTCACTTTTCCTATCCCACACGCCCCTCTCCTTCTCTCCACCGATGCCAGGTACATCGCTATTGATGCAGTACTTGAGCAGGTGGTCAACGGCTCGCTCCACCCATTGGCCTTCTTCAGCAGAAAACTGTCCAAGGCAGAATCGGGTTATTTTATCTTCGATCGAGAATTGGTGGCGCTACACTTGGCTTTCCGTCACTTTCGCCATTTCTTAGACGGTATGCCCTTCATCATTCGCACAGACCACATGCCTCTGGTGCACGCCTTTACTCGAGAGTCTGATGCATGATCAACTATTATCACCCTTTTCTGCCAGCCATTGCCGCCACTCTTGCTCCCCTCTACGCCTCCCTCAAGGGTAAGCCAAAGGACCTGAAGTGGGGTCCCCTTCAAGAAGCAACCTTCTGCAATGCAAATAAGGCCCTATCAACTGCTGTGGCTCTCACTTTTCCTATCCCACATGCCCCTCTCCTTCTCTCCACCGATGCCAGGTACATCGCTATTGATGCAGTACTTGAGCAGGTGGTCAACGGCTCGCTCCGCCCATTGGCCTTCTTCAGCAGAAAACTGTCCAAGGCAGAATCGGGTTATTTTATCTTCGATCGAGAATTGCTGGCGCTACACTTGGCTGTCCGTCACTTTCGCCATTTCTTAGACGGTACGCCCTTCATCATTCGCACAGACCACATGCCTCTGATGCACGCCTTTACTCGACAGTCTGATGCCTGGTCCGCCCGGTAATGCCGACATCTCTTCGCCGTGGCTGAATACAATTGCACCCTTCAATACGTCCCTGGGAAAATGAATCCTGTTGCCGTTGCCCTGTCAAGAAACACGTTGGCTGCCGTTCAACTGGGATTGGATTACAACGCATTGGCTGAAGCCCAACGACAGGATCCAGAGTATCAAGCATGTAGGACATCCTGCACGTCCCTCCGTTGGGAAGACTTCCCCCTCGAAGACTCCAACACCACCCTCCTCTGTGACGTCAGTACTGGTAGACCCCGACCTTGGATTCCTGCTCCCATGCGCCGGCAGGTGTTTGATTTCATTCACAGCCTTTCACATCCCTCGTGCCGTTCTACTGCACAGCTGCTGAAGGCAAAGTTCATTTGGCACTGCATTTCTAAGGATGCTAAGGATTGGGTCCGCGCCTGCACTTCTTGCCAAACTTCCAAAGTACATCGACACACAGATTCAGGGGTGGGCACCTTTCCTCAACCTCAGCGTCGTTTCGCACACATTCACGTCGACATTGTAGGCCCCCTA
>NC_090737.1:61805642-61820642 GCF_036898095.1 Palaemon carinicauda
CCATTGTATTTTATGTTTTTGTTGGTGCGTTTCAGTTTCGGATGGCCTAACCTAGGGAGCGGTAACATTATAGTTAGAGACGGGCTTGCTGATGGCGTTTAACTCTGTCTTACTGGACTCGTTGGCACTGGCTTTTTCCCTTAGAGGTTTTTACCTTAGTTATTTTAGACCATTTAATTTCTTGGCCGTCATGCTGCAATAGCTTGTGATTTCCCATGCTAGGTCTGCCCAGTACTTTGAAGTTCTCCTTTGCAGAGGGTGATCTCAATTTGTCAGTATGATGACTTCCTGTACTGCCGTTCCTCTTAGTCTTTGGGATATCTCGATCGACTTGCTGCATCCAGGGTTAGCTAAGCCTTCGCCAGCGATCCGTTGGTCCGCCATGCTACATTCGTTCGTGATTCCCCATGCTGGATCCGTGCAGTTCATCGGAGTTTCCCTTTGCGAAGGGTGACCTCAATATGTTGGTGCACTGACTTTATTGTACTGCCGTTCTTCCTATCCTCTGGGATTTCTCGATCATGCTGTGTCATCTTTTACATAGTTTTTTTTCTGGCTACGGCGTCTCCGACGGTGCGACATTTATAGAAGTTTCATTCTTTCTGGGATTCAGGGCACGGTGGCCTGATGTGTTCCTTGTTGGGGTAATTCTCCGATTGAATCTAGATTTCTTTCTGAGCCTGACTTCTTTGCTGGTGTCTCTTTTCTCAGGATTGTTATTAAATAGTTTGTTGAAGATACTCATATAGTGCACGGGCATACTACCCCATGTCAGTACTCCTCTCTGTGGTTATCCTTTCTGGGACTGATATTGCATGAATTTTGTTATTATGCAGCTGTGTATCTGCATTTATTGTTGGTGAGGGCAGGTTCCTTCTGGGATTGGTCCCTCCAGAGCCTTCAGCATGCTTCTCCCTGAGGGGTGAGCTGTTAAAGTGATGGTGGTGCCGGTACCTAACGGCTTTGTCGCCTCCTAACGGCATTTTTTCCTATAGCACCTGTAATGGTGATGCGTCGCTACTTTCGGCAGTAGCACTTCTAGCGACACTGCCTTCCCATACGGCATAGTGTTTCTGTGGAAACCATTGTTGTTTGTCTCTGCCGCCATAACACCTGCCGGCATTGCCGTTACTGGCGGCGGGGCTAGTATTAGTCTATGGGAATGGTCACTGTGCCTGCGCTTTAGGCCGGTTAACACGCTGGTGATAATGCTGTTACCAGAGCGATGCCGGTACTTCCGGCAACGATGGTACCTTCAGGGCACATGTCTTTTGGTCCTTTTGAGACTGCTTTTCTACTATAAGGTGTGTTCTCTACTGACTGTAGGCAACTACAGCTACAGATCAACATAAAGGCCTTATTCCTTCCACTTTTGAGGCTTCTTTATGTATGCTGGACATGGGAGAGTCTTTTACGAAAGGTCTTGCGTGTCTCGGCATAAAAGTAACCACTACACAGGATTATTGATTTTCCATCAATTTGTCTATTTCTCTTTGAGGTTGTAGATTGGATAAAGGGTTGATAACTCTATAGGCTAGATCCCTTTTTGGGTTTTTTCCTATGTGAGGTTATCAACCTGCATTGATAGTCTTTATGTTACCATAGACTTTTGCTCATGATTCAATGCCTCGATTGCTTAATCTATTTGGATTACCTGTTCCGTTGCCTTCTAATAGGCTATTTCTCTGCGGAGGTATAGGAGCGATGGTTATGTCCATTAGCAAACCCCCCTTCATTGTTTCATTTGAGCCTACAGCAACTATTTTTAAAGAGGCTATTTATTACAATCTAACACTCTTAATAGGGGTTAGAAAATTTTGTACTTTATCTACTTTCTCACCAATCGCAATTACACACAATTTGGAGATTACTAATCCCTTCATTCTCAGCATAGAATATTACTAATCAATTCTTTTCAGCCTTTGATGACTGTTAGAGGCCCATGGACTCATTCTACTACTTTTCTCGTTACAAGCGGTGTCTATGACAGAGATGCACTGTAGAGTGCAGATTTGTGCCAGGACCGTGAGGCATCATTACGGTCACGATACTTGCCGCACGCATGCGAAGTGTTGGAAGATGAAGGGTCCACTCTGTTTGCAAGGACCTGCATCATTTGGGTTGGATCTCGAAAGATATCTCGGAGGACAACCGGGTATTCTTCCAGCGATCCCTTCGTACCTGGGAAAGGGGATTTAAGAAGAATGCGGATCTGAAGGCCCCTTAACTCCCATCAACCGAGTGGAAGGATATCTTCTTCTCCAAGGCAGCACCTGATTCAGTTTTGGGTTACTTTCACCCTAAATATCTCCCAACCGTCCAGCTGCAAGTCGACGAGGCATTGGGTGCTATGAGCCTACACTCAGAGAGGATGTCTACGGTCTCCTCTCTCTCTCCGGGTAAAGAATCAGCTCTCCATTCTGCAGTGGAGTCTGATGAAGAACCTCCCTCCGGTGAATGGTTCTTACCTGCCAGAGATGGATGATGCTACTGTGGGGTCCGTTAAGGATTCAGTGGTATCTGCCACTTTAACCTCCACTACGACAATGGCCTCCCTGTCTAAGGCGACGACTACATCTTCCGTGATGGGAGCTGTTTCGGCTTCTTTTCCCCCACCAGCTCCTACGGAACTTTTGGAATCCACTCAATTCCCGAGTACATCAGGTGCTTCTGTTGATCTGACACTTTTGGCTAACATGAAGGCTTTCATGGAGGGGAATCAGCAATATCAGCTGATGATGTTTAAAGCCTTGCGTAGAGAGATCCAGGCTTTGAAGAAGCAGGAGGAACCGGTTAAGGATAAAGTCTTGCCCTCACAGCTGCCTTACTGCATGCAACAGAATCCCTGGAGATATGCTGGCCACGCGGTGCTTTCTGAGGGCATCCTCCACATTGGTGAGGGGCTAGGCTCCAGACCGGTAGCTGATCTGGATCTTTATCCACATATTGATGCTTATCTCTTTTGCTACATGAGGTTAGCTGAAGGGGTTCCCTTGAGGGATATCACCATCCCTAAAGAAACGATTCTTCTGGAACATACATGTGCTCAACACTTGACAGTGAAACAAATGAAGACAGTAGGGTGTATTAATACAGAGATTGGTGCCTTTGCTAAAATGTTAGCCACCTCTGTGTCTCCGGACAAGATGCTATTCCCATTTGCTTTGAAGGGCTTTCGTGGCTGTGGAGAAAGCCATTTGTGAGGATAAGTCTCTCCCAGTGTTGGAAGAGTGTAAACCAGTGTCCTTTATCCTCTCACATGATACTGACCACTGGGTGGATGTCAAGTTTACTTTCGCCGAGGGTAAACTAGATAAGGATGTAGCCAGCCGCCAGTTTAATGAGAATCTGCCCAGGGTTCCAGAACACCTTCTTAAGGCTGAAATGAAGACCAGAGAGGGTTATCAGCTTCAATGTCTCTCCAGTGCTTCAAGGAGATGATGATTGGGAAATTTACGGATGCGCCAGTATTTTCCTTGTTAACCAAACACTCATCTTGCCACCTTTATGAAGGATCCTCATGCTATTTTTGAGGCCCGTAGAGCCTGTAGAGAACATATACTTGCTTCAGTCACTATCCGCCATGAGCCGAAACGTCTCATCGACTCAACCATTTGGAAAAGACCTCTTTCCTCAGAAGATAGTGAGGCGGGATACGGATAAAGCTGTAGCTGAGAATAAGAGCCTGTTCCAGAAGTGGGGGATCTCTTTGAAGAGGAAGTTCACCCCTTGGGGAGGACCTCGGCTTTGGAGGTCCAGCAAGCCAACCTACCATTGGAAGTCGTTTGCTCCATACCCCGCCGCCATCCCTCAGACTTTTTTTGCTGTACCTCAGCCCGTGACAACACAGTCCCCAGTGTTTAACCCAGTGTGCGAGAAGGGGTTGTCGTCCTTTCGATCTCAAACGAGAGAAAGAGGGGGCAGAGGTTGCTCTGACAGAGGAGACAGATCCAGGGGTCGCGGACATCGAGGCAGCAGATGAAGAAGGGGTGCACGTCCTCAGCTCAATCAATGAAGATCTCCAGTAGGGGAACTGCTGGCCGTGGTCAAGGACCGTTGGTCATTCAGTCCTTGGGCAGAGAGTGTCATTTTCAACGACTTAGGGTGAAAGTGGAAGCAATGGCCACCTAAAGTCAGGAGATTTTTCCAGAAATCAACACCTCATCTGGAACAATATGTACAAGACCTGCTGAAGAAAAGAGTTATCCATTGCACAAGATCTATGAGATTTCAAGGTCGTCTATTTTGAGTGCCAGAGAAAGATTCGAACATACCTCGAACTATTCTTGACTCGTCCCGTCTAACCTTGTTTGTTCAGTGCAACAGGTTCCGGATGCTGACTGTTTCATATCTTATTACCCCAGGATGCTTACACTGTCTCAATAGATCTTACCGACGATTGTTGGCATCTCCCCTACCTTGGTTTCAGTCTTGAGAGAAAGGGCTATGTATTCAGAGCTATGCGATTTAGGCTCAACAAAGCTCCGAGGATTTTCACGAAGGTTATCGATGCAGTTGTTCAGCAACTTCGGAAAAAAGCCCTTCAAGTAACGGCGTACCTGGACGACTGGCTGGTGTAGGCTTCCTCGGCACCGGAGTGTTCGGAAGCAACCGCTCAAGTTGTAAGGTTCCTCCAGTCTCTCGGATTTCAGATCAACTTCAAGAAATCAAGACTGACCCTAGCTCAAGACTTCCAGTGGTTGGGGATTCATTGGAACCTAAAGTCTCATTCCCTATCTATTCCTCCCTCCAAGAGGAAGTAAATAGCGAAGTCAGTCAGGTCTCTGATTAAATCGGGGACGATCACCAGGCGACGCCAGTAGAGGGTTCTAGGATCTTTGCAATTCGCCTCGGTAACGAACCCTGTCCTCAAGGTACGTCTCAAGAATGCAAGCAGAGTTTGGAAACGGAGAGCCTTCAAACCTCTTCGCGACCATCAGAAGAAGACCCTGGTTTTACCCCGAAGACAACTTCGACCGTGGTTCACTGCCAAAAGTTTGTCACAGAAGAAACCGTTGCGCTTTCCTCCACCGGTAATGATACTTTATAAAGACGCCTCATTGGATGGTTGGGGGGTCATACCCAACTCAAGAAAGTGCAAGGTAGTTGGTGTCAGAAATTTCAACAATTCCACATCAATATTCTGGAGACCATGGTTCTCCTTGTCCCTCAAGAAATTACACTTGAAGGAGGATATTCATATTCATCTAGTCTTCGACAGCAAAGTGATAGTCCATTGCATCAACAGAAAAGGGTTGAAGTCTTCTCAAATAAATCACGTAATGTTGGCCATCTCCACGTTTGCTAAGAGGAAAGGTTGGCATATGTCAGCCTCCCACCTTCACAGAGTAAGAAATGTGATGGTGGATTCCGTATCTTGGACAAAACCTCTAGAGACGGAGTGGTCTCTCGACAAAATATCATTCTTTTTCGTGCATGATCAAGTCCCTGGACTTCAAGTGGATCTGTTTGTGACGAATCTCAACAAGAAACTTCCCTGCTATGTAGCATCGAATGTGGATCAAGCAGCAGTGAGCATGGACACGATGTCCCTGGATTGGGATCGTTGGACGAGGATTTACCTGTTACCACCCTTCATTCCCCTCTTGAAGGTTCTGGACAAGCTTCAGTCTTTCAAAGATATACACAGAAGAGATACCCAGAAGCCATACCCATCAGGAACATCAGTGCCAAAATAACTGCCGAGGAGTTACTAGTCTGTTTCAATAAGTTTGGTATTCCGGAAGTCGTTCAAAGTGACTGAGGAATAAATTTCACGTCAAAATTATTTCAGGACATCATGATACTGTTGGATGTGAAACAACGACTATCAACGGCTTTTCATCCGGTGACCCAAGGTGCATTAGAGTGGCTTCATCAAACTTTGAAAAGTATGTTAACAAAGTTCTGCAAAGAAACGGGGAAAGAATGGGATATCGGACTACCATTGATGCTATTTGAGGTAAGTAATGCTTATCAAGGTAGCATGGGATGTAGCTCGAATGAAAGGGTATTTGGACGAGAAATACAAGGACAAATTAATATGTTAGCATAAAAAAGGAAGGACCGAGAGGAAACAGATGGAGAATATGTAGAAAACTTGAGGAAAAGGATCCCTAGAAAACCTTGAGACGAGACAAGGAAAAAGGAAGAAAGGGTTCTATATAGAAAGTAAACACAGAAAGTTTTCGGTAGGGCAGCAGGTAAAGGTTTCCTTGCTGACAAGGAGATTCCCCCTCACCAACAAGATACAAGGACCATTCAAGATTTTGGAGAAGATCAGGGACCTGACCTACAATATGGAAACCCCAGGAAGAATGAAAAGTCAGACAAAAGTATAAGTTAACCTACTGAAACCCTACTTAACGAAAACAACACCGAAGCCTCACAGGTGTGTATGGAGCAAACCACATCATCCAACGAAGATGGCAACGGATATGAGGTAGGGGTGGTAAGCAAAGTGAATAATTGGTTTATCATTCGGAACTTGGAAGAAAAGTTAACTCATTTGAACCAGTAGTAACAAGAGTAATTAAGAAGATTAATTAAAAAATTTCCCAGAGATTGTCTCAGTCGTCACGAAACAAACCAACCTGACAAAGCATGAGATACACTTTAAAACAATGGAAAGACCATTTAAACCTCGCGCTTATTGACTGTCGATGTATCACCGAGAAGTCATGAAAAAAGAAGTGAACTATTTGTTACAAAACTGATTAGCTGAAAAAAGTTCTAGTCCTTATAGTTCTACATGCTTGCTCGTAAAAAAACAGGACAGATCTTTCAGGATGTGTACAGACTACTGAAACTTGAATTCGATCAGAGTGGTGAATAATCATCCATTGCTTCTCAATGACCAACTACTCGATAACATCGGACAAGCAAGGGTCTCCTCCAAGATCGACTTGCTAAATGGCTGATATCAAATTCCTTTGGACGACAATGCAATATTGATATCAGTTTTTATCACCCTTTTTGGGTTATATCAATACCTCATCATGACATTTGGACTAATGAAGGCACCCCGCTACTTTTCAACACATGATGGATAACCCCCTAGGATTGATTGAAGGATTAGACGTATATCTCTATGAAATTGTGGTATATCTATCAACCTGGGAAGAAGATTTCTGAATCCTGAAGAGAGTATTTCAAAAGCTGCGAGTAGGATACCTGACGATTAACCTGGAGAAAAGCGAATTTGGAAAGCCAACAGTTCGGTACTTGTGATTTGAAGCAGGAAGAGGACTAATCACCCCAGTAGCCGGTAACGTCAAAGGAATAAGGAAAGCATCAACGACCCCATTGAGAAAGCAGTTTCAACGGTTCTTAAGGATGGCATGATTCTACCGACATTTTTGCACCAACTTTTCGGCTGTAGTCGCTCCCTTGAAGGGTTTGCCTAGCAGCAAGAAAAAATTTGTATAGACCAGCAAGTGCCACGAATCCTTCAAAAGGATAAAGGCCATTTTAACTTCTAAACCGATACTGCAAGGCCCAGATTTCAACAAGAAATTCCTTATCCAAGCGGATGCGTCGGATAATGTAGTTTGAGCTGTCTTATTGCAAGAAAACAAGGAAGGAATTCTATATCCTGTTTGTTTTATGCCGTTGAAGCTAAGGAAACATCAGCATACCTAATCGACAGTTGAAAAGGAACTGCTAACATTAATCACGGCGATAAAAATGTTAAAGGTCTATGTCAGTCGACTACAAAATGAAGAGATTACAGCTTATTTGGATCATAATCCTTTAACTTTTGTTAATATGATGGAAAATAGTAATCAAAGGTTAACTAGGTGGTCATTAGGTTTGCTACTGTATTGAAATAATGTAAAGCATATCTCAGGTAAATATAACATGGTTGTAGATTATTTATCTTGGGCTAAATTGATGAATTTAGGCCCGGAATAAATAATCTTTTTTTGGAGGGAGCTATCTTACGAAGTTGGTTTAGTGTAGAGTATATACAGTAGTTTATTCATGTATCTATCTATGTGCATTGCTGAGGTGAAAAGCCAGCTCTAAAGATGAGTTCCTATCGAGTAGGGATAAATTTGTTACGTAAATTACGTAAGATTTCTGTCATTAATTTCATTATATTCTTTATTTAAGTCAGTATATGTAAATTTACGTTATTTATAAAAATTTACTTTTTATTTCAAATATATTTCTTATAAAAGTCCTATATAATATGTTTGAGAGTGTTATGTGATTCCAGCAAGATGTGAAGAAGGACTTATGTTACATTTTTTTTCTTTATATTTTTATGAGGTATTGTGTCATGTTTAAGATAAAATAAGCTATTCTTATGTTTGGCTGCAAGTTTTGGAATATTCACAAAAATACTAGTGTTAGGATTATCTTTTTTTTGTTCCGAGAACGGTGGGAGGGTGGAGCTGGCTGAGAGGGAGTTGCCGTGCAGCAGGGTTGGTCCTCCTGTTCGATACGTGAGTGTTGATAACTCTGAAGCCCTTAGGCCAACCACAACACTTTCAGATCTTTGGCCTAGGATAATATGGAACTTGCTAAGTCCTACATAGGCGACCCCACATATGGTTAGGGTAGATAGAGAAGTCCAGCCCTAAGTCATAGCCATCTCACCCCCGCCCCATCTCTCTCACACGCCTCTCGTACTAGCCCAATGTATTGTTTTAAAAGTGTTCAGTAAAATCTCAAAGTTTTAGTTTGACAGGTTTTTGTTAACATACTGAGTATTTAATGAAAATCCACCCAGAGATTATGTAACTGGCCCTGTAGAAATGTAAAAGGTATTTGCATCGTGATCTTGTTATCTATTTTCATTAAGTATCAAACTTAAATGTTGGTATAAAATTCAATTTCCAGTGAAACAAGTGACTGTATAATTTTCATGAGTATTATTTCGTTTGTCTTAGTCTAAGGTTTTATGCAGATTTATTAATTCCAGTCATGTGATTATATAATTGTAAGAGTATAATTATTTCTTTTATCCTGGTCTAAGGTTTTATTTAGATTTGATGATATCAAGTCAAGTAATTATATAATTTTCAAGGTATAAACATTATTTTTTTCATAATCTAAGTTTTGTTCAGAGTTGATATTTCGAATGATTTATTTTTCTAATGTAAAGTGTTTCAAAGTGTTACAATTTATATAGAATATATTTACTTTTTGTCATGAGTGTACTATTTCAATTATCAGTAAATTCGCTTATATACTGTTATGAATTTTAGTAAGAAGTGGTTTAAATAGTTCTTGATAATAATTTTTCAATGTTAGTTGAGTGTACTTAAGAGACCTTTCGATATTAAATTTTTATATATTGCTGTTTGAGAGTTATATAACTGTCTCAGAGCACAAGTATTAAAATTTTAAAGTGTAACAGAGTTAATGTAAAAACAAAAAGGTGAGTTTGGAACTCAATAGGTTGTATAGCTTACCAGCTGTAATATACATATATCATTATATGTTTGGTTCCCCAAATAAGGGACCATAGTAATATATATATATATATATATATATATATATATATATATATATATATATATATATATATATATATATGTGTATATATATATATATATATATATATATATATATATATATATATATACACATATGTATATATATATATGTATATATATATATATATATATATATATATATATATATATATATATATATATATATATATATATATATACATGTATATATAATATATATATATATATATATATATATATATATATATATATATATATGTGTGTGTGTGTGTGTGTGCGTGTGTGTGTTATATATACATGTATATATATATATATATATATATATATATATATATATATATATATATATATATATATATATCTATATCTATATTTTATATATATATATATATATATATATATATATATATATATATATATATATATACAGTGGTGAATTGTACTATTACAAGTTGCACACTATACCCCAGAGATAGTAAAAAAAAAAACATGCCTGCTCATAAAAAAAATATTAATACTGATTTCTAGAAAAAATACAAAGAGAATTTAAGGGGACTAGGAGCTATGTCCAGCAATTTTTCTTTTTTAATCACTCAAAATACACCATTTCTATATAGGTATAACTACCAATTATGTCCAAATCACCATACCTCAAGGATTGAAAGGCGGTTATTGTTTGCTGGCGCTTCTGAATTAGAAGTGAAAAAAAGGGCGCATGGGAAACAAAAGGTTGGCCATCCCTGGCCTACACATACACCGAATAGTCTGGCTATTTTTTACCAACTTTCTTCTGTCTTCAAACACCTGAAAACATTGAGATAATCAAACAATTCTACTTCCACCAAGGGGTTACTGCACTGTAATTGTTCAGTGGCCACTTTCCTCTTGCAAAGGGTAGAAAAGACCCTTAAGCTATGGTAAGCAGATTTTATAGGAAAAGGTCACTTCAAGATCAAACCATTGTTTTCTAGTCTTTCGTAGTGCCAGAGCCTCTGTACCATGATCTTCCACTGTCTTGGGTTAGAGCTCTCTGGCTTGAGGGTACACTTGGCCACACTATATCTAATTTCACTTCTTCCTGTTTTAAGGCTGCTACTCTTTTTGAAATAATCTATTTTTCCTTTTTTTGTTTCTTCACTGTGCTATTTTCCCTGTTGGAGCCACTGCTTTTCCAAGTAGTGTTGCAGGCTGCCAAGTACTACTACTACTACTAATAAAAATTATGATGATAATATATATATATATATATATATATATATATATATATATATATATATATATATATATATATATATATATATATATATATATATATATATATATATATATATAGGAAGAACAGAGGGTGTCGAAAGAGAAGGAGTAGGAATGATGATCTTACCAAGAGCAAAAGAGGCCTCAATGGAATGGAGACCTGTAAATAGGGGATTGTTACTTGCAAAGTTTCAAACAAAGCAGTGCAATATGAGTATTATCGTTTGCTATGCTCCAAAATATTATTCCTTTGAAGAAAGAAAAGATGGATACTATAAAGAACAACAGATTATAATATTTGAGATCCTAGAGAGAGATATGAAAATTGTTATTGGTGACATCAATACTAAAGTTATAAGAAATCTTCAAAAGGTGTAGGGAATGTAATGGGTGTTGATGGTCATGGCGAAGCTGCAAATGAAATTAGGGCACACTTTGAAAGTTTTTATTCATAAGACATTCCTGGTATTGGAGGTAAATTTTCACGCACAAGGACATCCACAAATATACAGAGACATCACCATATATCGATAAAAAATATCAAACAAATCACATACCCATCAATAGAAAAGAGAAGGAGGACTTTGAGAAATATTAAAACCTATAGAGGTGTAGATATAGGAAGTGATAACTAGCTCTTGATTGCCACTCTGACATTGGAACTGAAAGCACCCAGTGTAAATGTAAAAAGAACACCAAGATTTGATAAAACTAAGCTTCTAGAAGATGAACCCCCCAAAAAACCTTTGCAATTGAATGTAGATCTCGTTTTGCTTTCTTAGAGACGAATAGCAGACAATTTTTGAATAATGGTGTGATATTAAAAGCATATATCAGTTAGTTGGTAGTGAAAACCATGAATATCAAATGATACTTGGGATAATATAAAAAGGAGACAAAGACAGAAATTAATTGTTGAATGTTTTTGAGGAAGTAATGCAAATTTTAGGTTGTTCAAGAGCGATAAGACAGGACATAAGACGAGAGAGGAACTATGTCCGGAGCTAATAAGATCCAACTCCTAACGATATAAAAACAGAGAAGACCAGGAATCTGATAGAACCAGATTCTAAACTTCCTTTCAGACAACAAAAGCCTATCTCCCAAAGATCATGTTATGGCAAAGAAGAGAAAAAATGAAGCAACCAGTCCCCCTTGCTTGTAACGAGAAGTAGCCAACACCGCCTGCCTTAGTTCAACACTATCATCAAATTTTTGGAAGAAGAGCTCTGAGGTCCCTTCTTGATGCCACCCTTTTTGTGACGTCTTAGAATCCGGTCATCATGCCAGGTTCACCTGAACTACAGCCGTCCTTCTGCAACGTTCTCAAGCCCAAAGTCTCCGTACCAGTATCATCTCACAACTACAGAAAACTATTCCTTAAGAATTTCTACCTCTGACTGTTCCCCTTTTCTGTTGATTTTTGGTTGATATGGTTTTTCAGTTAAAGTAAGCGGATTAGTAACCTTGGTTTTCTTTATATGAGTTTTTGAATAAAGGTGTTGTGGTTCTTCATGAGTTTCTTTTTATATTCATTTCCCATATTTTAATGGTTGTTGTTGAAAACATTTATTTTGATTATTAAAAGAACCTGTAACGACTTTAAGATTATAACAGTTGGTGACCTTGCCAGGATTTTCAACAATATAAGCAATTGAAATAGGGAGAATTTAGAAAGAAGCAGAATAAGTTAGATTACAAAAGATTTGATAGCATCAGGTAAACTTCTTGGTCTAGAAGGCGATGCTCTCCGTGAGTATGTTTTTAAGAGAGAAGAGGAAATTTTGAGAGAGACGAAAGAGTAGCTGAAAGAGAAGAAAAATTAAGACAGCGAGAAGAAAATGAGTGACAGCAAGAAGAAAATTAGAAACAGCGAGAAGAAAATGAGAAACAGCCTAAGCATGAGTTAGAAATTGCTCGTTTCAGGCAAAATCTTCAAAATAGTCCACCAGGTAGCAGTCCAGGAAATAACGCGTCAGGTAGCAGATAGGGCAGTAATTCATTATTGAACGATGATTCCAATAATATAGGTATGGGTGCAGTGTTGAAATTAATTCAAAAATTTGATGAACAAGATATAACAAAATATTTCATGTCTTTTGAAAAGTTGATGAACAGAGTAGTTTGTCCCTAAAACAAGTGGACTTTGTATTTGCAGTCAGTCTTATGTGGTAGGGTACTTTCCGTATATGGTTGTATGTCTGAGGATGAAAGTGAAGACTATGATAATGTGAAAGAAACTGTTCTTAGTGCATACAGGTTAGTACATGGGCGTACTGTAAGAAATTTAGTAGTATGAAAAGGGATGAGAGCAGTGCTTATGCAGAATACGAAAAGAAGTTAGAAAGATCATTTTGTGATTGGTTAACTTCCACTGAAGTAGATAGTTTTGATGTTCTCAAGAACTTAGTTTTGTTAGAAAACTTTAAAGATAACATATCTCCAGACATTAAACTATATATAGGTGATAGGCGTGAAAAGTCTTTTACGGATGCAACAAGGTATTGCAGACGAGTACAGTCTTACTCATAGTTTAAGTGATACTAAGAAGAAAAATAATCCTTCGTCTAGTTAGATGCAACATAGTAGGAGTAGTTTTAGCAGCAGTAATACAGGGAAATATGATTATCATTGTTATTGCTATACATATTCAAAACCAGGTCATACTGCTAGGTTTTGTAAGAGCAAATAGGAAGGTAGTAGTTCAGAGGTAATTTGGTATTGATGTAATAAGAAGGGGCACATGGCAAAGAATTGTATAGTAGAGGAGAAGAATGTCAAGAAACCAGTATCTCTAGTTAATAATCTTTCGTCAAGCAGAAATGACATTTTGAAGGAAACTAGTAATTTTTACGGGGATTTTATATCCGAAGGTATAGTTTCTTCACTTGGAGAAGGGGTTCGAGAGAAGTTGTCTTGCTTAGGGACACCGGAGCAGCCGGTTCCCTTATTACGAAAGAGTGTGTGCCAACAAGTGCCAAAATCAGTTTGAAAGTAAAAGTTATGTTTGGTGAGTTTCTGAATACTCGTGTTGTTTGTCTTTTGTTGAAGATGAACTTAAAAAACTTCAGTGAGTGTCAAGAGATGTAAAACTACAGTAGTAGGCTATTTGCCTATGGAAGGTGTTGACATTATTGTTGGTAAGGATTTAATTACATCAGAAAGTGTGAACCCTATTTTAAGGGAGGTTCCAGTACCTGAAATGGTATTAACTAGGTCAGATTTAGATACAGATATAGACTACAGTCATAATTTGTTCTAGGACTCGAACGTGTGTTATGGAGGTGGTGAGGTTGATCTTAGCAATTGTGGGGCTGAGAAGACTGACTCCATCGGTGTGGACAGTGTTAGGCAAGTGGATGATGTAGCTGTCGAAAGTAGTGACGTAGATGTAGTCGATGTAGTGGATTCAAGTAATAGTTACTGCAGTCGTTTAAGCACTAACATTTTGAACAGATATGAGCTAATTAAGTTGCAGAGCGAGGTTGAGACACTGTCTTGAGTTTTTGAAAGAGATTTGGATAATGATCCCGATAATGTTTGTAAGGTAACCTTTTGTTCAAAAGACGAAACTTTGTGTCGCTATGTTCGTCCCAAGTCAGTTAGCAAAGAGGAAGTTATAGAACAATTAGTAATTCCTAGGAAGTTTCGCAAATTGATTCTGAAATTAGCACATGATGATCAAGGACATTTAGAGGTAAATAAAACTTTCAAACGTATAAGACCTGCTTTTGGCCTAAGATGAAAAGTGACGTGCAGATATATATATTAAGCTCTCGCGAATGTCAAATTGCTGGTAAACCTAATCAAGTAATTCCCAGGGCTCCCTTATGTAATATTCCATCAGTTGGAGAACCTTTTGAGAATATAGTAATTGATAAAGTTGGACCTTTGCCTAGAAGTAAAGGAGGGAATATATATCTATTAACAATTATTGACACACTTACCCGTTATACAGAAGCAATCCCAGTAAGAAGCTGCAATGCAAAAACTGTACTTAAATGCTTGTTGAACTATTTTTCCAAGTTTAGTCTGTCTTGCAATATACAAAGTGGTAATGGCAGTAATCTTGTGTCCAAATATTTCAAAGACAAAATGAAAGAGCTACGTATCAAACTTATAACTTCCACACCGTATCACCCAGAGTCGCAAGTGATTGTAGAACGTTTCCCTCAAACATTAAAAAGTTGCTCACGAATATTATGTAATAACTTTGAACGTGACTGGGAAGAAAAACTACCTTTTGTTTTGTTAGTCTTAC
>NC_090737.1:61825642-61838142 GCF_036898095.1 Palaemon carinicauda
TTCGTGGGTGATATTTACATTAATTAAAATCACGTGTGCTTGTGATATATGTTCATTAAAATAACCACGTGTTGCAAACTCACGATTCAGCTATCATGGTGGAGATGGGTCTATTTCAAGTCTATGAACAGAATCCTGAATTCGACAGGAATATGTAGGGGGACTTGTCATAAACTTTTAGTCTCTCTTGATAGCTGAGTCGGTAGGGTCCCTGCCAAGCATAGTTTCTAGCCGTACAGGTGGTGGTTCGAATCACCACCCGGCCAGAAGCTGTTACCATAAAATGAATTCCAAGTGGATATGTATTTCCCAAGATAGAATTCGGTATTAAATGCATTTCGTGGGTGATATTTACATTAATTAAAATCACGTGTGCTTGTGATATATGTTCATTAAAATAACCACGTGTTGCAAACTCACGATTCAGCTATCATGGTGGAGATGGGTCTATTTCAAGTCTATGAACAGAATCCTGAATTCGACAGGAATATGTAGGGGGACTTGTCATAAACTTTTAGTCTCTCTTGATAGCTGAGTCAGTAGGGTCCCTGCCAAGCATAGTTTCTAGCCGTACAGGTGGTGGTTCGAATCACCACCCGGCCAGAAGCTGTTACCATAAAATGAATTCCAAGTGGATATGTATTTCCCAAGATAGAATTCGGTATTAAATGCATTTCGTGGGTGATATTTACATTAATTAAAATCACGTGTGCTTGTGATATATGTTCATTAAAATAACCACGTGTTGCAAACTCACGATTCAGCTATCACGGTGGAGATGGGTCTATTTCAAGTCTATGAACAGAATCCTGAATTCGACAGGAATATGTAGGGGGACTTGTCATAAACTTTTAGTCTCTCTTGATAGCTGAGTCGGTAGGGTCCCTGCCAAGCATAGTTTCTAGCCGTACAGGTGGTGGTTCGAATCACCACCCGGCCAGAAGCTGTTACCATAAAATGAATTCCAAGTGGATATGTATTTCCCAAGATAGAATTCGGTATTAAATGCATTTCGTGGGTGATATTTACATTAATTAAAATCACGTGTGCTTGTGATATATGTTCATTAAAATAACCACGTGTTGCAAACTCACGATTCAGCTATCATGGTGGAGATGGGTCTATTTCAAGTCTATGAACAGAATCCTGAATTCGACAGGAATATGTAGGGGGACTTGTCATAAACTTTTAGTCTCTCTTGATAGCTGAGTCGGTAGGGTCCCTGCCAAGCATAGTTTCTAGCCGTACAGGTGGTGGTTCGAATCACCACCCGGCCAGAAGCTGTTACCATAAAATGAATTCCAAGTGGATATGTATTTCCCAAGATAGAATTCGGTATTAAATGCATTTCGTGGGTGATATTTACATTAATTAAAATCACGTGTGCTTCTGATATATGTTCATTAAAATAACCACGTGTTGCAAACTCACGATTCAGCTATCATGGTGAAGATGGGTCTATTTCAAGTCTATGAACAGAATCCTGAATTCGACAGGAATATGTAGGGGGACTTGTCATAAACTTTTAGTCTCTCTTGATAGCTGAGTCGGTAGGGTCCCTGCCAAGCATAGTTTCTAGCCGTACAGGTGGTGGTTCGAATCACCACCCGGCCAGAAGCTGTTACCATAAAATGAATTCCAAGTGGATATGTATTTCCCAAGATAGAATTCGGTATTAAATGCATTTCGTGGGTGATATTTACATTAATTAAAATCACGTGTGCTTGTGATATATGTTCATTAAAATAACCACGTGTTGCAAACTCACGATTCAGCTATCATGGTGGAGATGGGTCTATTTCAAGTCTATGAACAGAATCCTGAATTCGACAGGAATATGTAGGGGGACTTGTCATAAACTTTTAGTCTCTCTTGATAGCTGAGTCGGTAGGGTCCCTGCCAAGCATAGTTTCTAGCCGTACAGGTGGTGGTTCGAATCACCACCCGGCCAGAAGCTGTTACCATAAAATGAATTCCAAGTGGATATGTATTTCCCAAGATAGAATTCGGTATTAAATGCATTTCGTGGGTGATATTTACATATATATATATATATATATATATATATATATATATATATATATATATATATATATATATGTGTGTGTGTGTGTGTGTGTGCGTGTGTGTGAGTTTGTGTATTTTTGTGCATGTGTGTTGTAAAATGAATAGAAAACTATTTACTGGTGTCCAACATTTGAAGATAGTTCGTCTATGGACAAAGGGTCTTTCTGTTGAGATAGTTTTTAAAGTGACAGGTAAAAAAGCATTCCCGTATCTCTATAAAATATTTAGTATTGACGCATGTTTTGAATAATTTCCTAACCCTCCTCCAAGGCTATGTCTGTAGATAATCACACTTTATTTTTATGAAATCGGCTTATTTTTCTTTATGTAAAAACTACTAAAACGAAAGTTTGAGCATCAAAAAAAAAAAAAAAAAAAGATGATAATAATAATAAAAGGAAGCTTGCTAATGCGTGGTTTCATATCTTCATAGTATATTTTAAACGTGCGTGTTTATTAGCCAAGCATTGTTTACATTTTTTTACTGACAAGGGTGACTTGCCTAACAATTAATTTTTTTCGACCACAATTTCCCCAAACTGTCTATCTTCGTAGAGTTTTCTTTAAACATAACAAGTGAATTGATGAAAATTTATAAATTCTTATACAAATCACAAAAAATTAGCACTCAATTTCGTAAGATTTTCCGGAATTTTACTGAAGCTGCGATAACATTAAATGATATTGTAGTTCTTATAATGAAACATATCCCGAGTCGCGAACGCTAGCTATGAAATGTACAAAGACAGCTGAAATTATGACGTCTTTTGATATATAGGCTTATTACTCGACCTATTTTGAATTTCATCTATAACCTGAAAATATTATTTTCAAATATATATTATCTCTATAAATAAAGCATCTAAAGGATTTTGTTTTCTATATTTCATGAAACATTCTTGATAGTATGAATCAAAATTATTTACCAAATCTTTGTCCCCGCTGTGGTCACTTAAATATTATCATACTTCCAAATTCCTTACGTCTTATTTGTATATCATAGATGGTCATTGGTTATTAAAAATGTACTGCAGTATACAGCAAAATAAACATCTTTACCATCAAATTCAAACTAACGGGAAATTCAGAAACGTCAATCTGTATTTTCAAACCTGCTTTCCTATTCTAAACTAAGGTGTGAATATGAATTTTTCATTTACCATATAATTACATGAATATTTATCTGTTAATATACACATAACTGGATAAGTTTACATTATAGGGTAGAAGTTTTTCCCACTCCAAAAGTAAGAAGAAAAAGTAAAAAGAAGAAACATAATCAACTTATATTACTTCATTTGTCACTCTCTTAGCAAGACATTAGTTATCATCCTAATTATTCTTTTATCCCGTGTATGCTAGAAAAAAATTTCAGCTTCCAGGTAATATTTCTTTCATGTTAGTCACACTTGCTAAAGTGCGATAACATACTATTAAAGAATATCTATGCAAATAAAAACTTCCTTGCTCCAGCACCCAGATTTCACTTGAAGCTTATATCGCCCTCAAGTGATTTACCTTGAGGATCACCAAGGGATAATTTTAATTCCTATATTTTCAGAACCTATTAGTTCAAAAACTTTTTCTAGGCATATTGTGAATAATTTGGGAGAGATAGGGTCACCCTATCTTACTCCTTTCTCCACTGGATTTTCTTACTATGTTTTTGTAATTTTAGGATATGTCTACATTTGTTTTAACATAAGATTAATATATTCTTTGTCTTTGAAGGGCTTGCATTACTGCTGAAGTTTTGACAAAATCAAAAGTTTTCCAATAGTCTAAAATTGCCATGCAAAGTGGTTTTTATATTCTGTAGAAACTCATTACCTGCATAATTACTCGTCGTTTTTGTTATCATTATATTTGTTAATTTAGTTTTGAAGTATGATGTATCCTATTTATTACTATTTAATTTTTATGCTGTTTGGAGACATATAGTAAAATCTTGGACCAGTACGTCCTAGATTTCGGCAATGTTGTCTACTGTATTGCAATATTCGCGGTCTTCATGCAAATATGAAAGATCTTATACTTGCATTCAGACCGTATATTTTTTTTTTTTGTGTTCAGTCACTTTGGTTTATAATATGAGGCACTCATCAGTGCTCCTTATAACTGGTTTTAAGAAGCCAATAATTTTGAAACGGGGGGCCATTCCTAGGGCCTGGGGTTTAGTGTTGAACATTAGGACTGAGTACCCGGCATCTCATAACTCCGGCTATGAATATAGATGTCATGAGATTCAAGTAATAAAAGTTTGTGGCAGGGATAACAACTTGTATTTGGGTTTGATCTAACGTAATGCAAACTTGGATGCTTCTATCTTTGATTGTCTTTTTACCATTATGGCTAAGATGATAGAGAGGCCTCTTCTGTTTTTGTTGGTGATTTCAATGCTAACCATAGGGAGAAGTTGAATTCTGTTCATCCTACCGATCGTCATGTCTTAAAAGCTTTTGACTTTGCCTCTGAATCAGGCTGTGAGCAAATTATAGGTGAAGCTACTCACAGATCTAATAACTGCTTGGACCTCGTGTACACCGACTCCCATGGCATTATAACAAATAAGGTTGGTTCTCCAGTTGTGACATCTGATTATGCCTTGATTTCATTAGAAGTGATGACTGAGTAGCCTGTCCCTGATGTATCATACTCATGTAAGATTTATATGAAATCTCAAGCTGACTGTAATGGGATTTTGAGTTATCTTTTTCGCTTAAATTGGTCAAAGTTGTATAGTAGTGTTGGTCCTGTTGTCGCTACGAACGAGAATATAGTCAACATATTTCATAGGTATATCCCTTCTTGTGTGCTAAGTTACAGAGTGAAGGACAAACGTGGTCCAATGATGATTATAGACGTGTTTAATTGACGAAGCAGGAGGCCTATCATCTTTGGAAAGATAACAGATAAGATTTGACAAGGAATAACTATACTCACCTTAGAGTTTTTGCTCGGAGAGTTTATCCCTCAATGGAAAAAGATTACAATTTATCCATAAACGAAACCCTTTCTGGCACAATCATGGAACATAAGTGGTGGACTACCCTTAAATATGTACTATTTCGTGTAGATGTAACAGTTCCTCCGTTACTCAAACCAGATGGCTCCGTCACTCACTGTCCAAAGAAAAAGGCAACCAATTTGGCTGATGTGTTTGACAGTAAGCAGAGTGATGAAAAGCTTGATTTTCTTCATTCCTGTTTTCCTGAGGCTAAACTAACTAGTTTAGCTCTTCGATTTCGTGAAATTTAAGCTCTCTTTATGGACGTTGATGCTTATGGAGGTGTAGACCAAATTATATATATATATATATATATATATATATATATATATATATATATATATATATATATATATATATATATATATATATATATATATATATATATATATTTGTAAAAAACTGCAGATATGGTAGCTCAAAAGTTATCTGTTATTTTGCACAATTTAGCAACATGAGGACGATTTAGCACTTGTTGGAGTATTGGTAACCTTACTTCACTATACAAATGTGTTTATGGTAGGTGAAATCCAACTGATTACTGCCCAATTTCCATGCCTCCTCTTATCTAAAGTTTTTTAACGTCTTTTGGCAAAACGTAACAATAGGGTTGTTGAAGGTAATCATCTGTTCCCTAGTTCTTAACTAGGTTTTTGTAAAGGCCTTGGAGTATGCGATGCCCTTCTTATAACCTTCAATGTTGTACAGAAATCCCTTGATTGAGGTCAGGAAGTTCATATGATTAGCCTTGATTTTAGTGCTGCCTTTGACTCTGTTAATCATGAAGAGTGTCTGGGTCGTTTCTTACCCTTATTATTGAATTTTTAAGTAATATATATATATATATATATATATATATATATATATATATATATATATATATATATATATATATATATGTATATATATAATGTTATTGATGGCCACCATAATGAATATAGGAATGTGATATCTGGTCTTCCCCAGAGTAGTGTTCTTGGACCATTACTTTCTATACTATATAAACATGACATGTGATTTGGACTAGAAAACAAGCTTGTTGCATATGCAGATGATGCTACACTACTTGCATCAATTTCATCTCCTGCATGTAGATCTAGTGTTTCTGAATCCCTTAAGAGAGATCTTGCTAGAATTAGTGCATGGTGCAAATTATGGAGCATGAAGTTGAGTCCTAACAAAACTCAAAGTATGATTGTAAGTGGGTCAAAGAAGGTGGCTCCTTAACATCAGGATCTCAGCATTGATAATGTTTCTTTCACTCTGCAGGACTTTTTAAATATTATGTTTAATTCTCGACAAAAAAAAAAAAAAAAAAAAAAAAAAAAAAAAAAAAAAAAAAAACTTTTGAGAAACATATTAGGTCGGTGTCTTAATCCATTGAGAAAAAACAATGGCTTATTGAGAAAGTAATTCAAGTTTTTTGGTGATTAATCTATTCTGAATAAGTGTTTTAATTCTTTCATTCTACCCTGTTTCGAGTATTATTTTACTCTCTGGTCTTCAGCTGCTGATAACCATCCTAATTTGTTAGACAGAAACTTACTGTCCATTAGATTTTTTATTCCTGATCTAGATATTAATCTCTGGCTCCATCGTTCAATTTATTCACTATGCATGTTGCAAAAGATTTTTCATAATTCTGATCATCCATTACATTAAGATCATCCTGGACAGTTCCATCCTTTCGTAATACTAGGAGTGCAGATAATTATAATCGTCAGGCCTTCTCCATGATGAGGTTCAGAAGTGTTATTCCAGCTGTGACCAATTTTTGGAATGATCCTCCAAACTGGGTAGTTGAATTGATTGAACTTCAAAAGTTCCAACTTGCAGCAAATATGTTTATGTTCAGCAGTCTGGTATGAGTCTTTTTTATAGTATATACACACACACACACAAACACACACACACACACACACACACACACATATATATATATATATATATATATATATATATATATATATATATATATATATATATATATATATATATTTATATATATATATATATATATATATATATATATATATATATATATATATATATATATATATATATATATATATATATATATATATATATATGTAACATTATTGCTTTAATATTTCTAAATTATTTAAGTTTTTATAGATGTATAAGGTTGAATATACTGTAGAATTATTGTTTTCTTGCTTTAATTGTTTGTCTTTTCACTGGTGTTTATGTTAGTGGTTATAATGGACTAACGGCTGTTTTATATTTTCAAGTGGTGTTGGTTACGTGGCTGCGCTCCTGCGTGAACGGAGTTTTGGAGGGGCTTTTTTTGAGGATGGTTCCTTAGTGTGTTTCTGAGCCTCCAACCTTGTAGGGCACGACATTTGTGATTGGATCTATATTATTCCACGCCTTTGCAGAGCCACATTTTGAAGCTATTGAGCTTGTTTTGGATATCCTTTCTCTGCAGCAAGACGTCTCATCATACATTCGTTATACTGCCCTTGGTTCAGTAAAAGCCAAGGGGACCTCTCTGTCCCAAGGTAATAATTTTTATACCTATTTAAGTATAGTGATCACGACCTGTCAGCTGACGTCATTACTGGAGCTTGTGAAAGCCTTTCAATCAAACCAGCCACCGTCCACTAGATAGGGATATTTAGTTTGTATATCTTAGGATGTTCTCACTTTTCGTTGGCCTTCTCCTTTCTGGACCCTCTCTCCTTTTAGTATGTTTGTGTTGATGACCTTTCTTTAATTGTGTAATTGTTTTCTTTTGCAGGGAGTTTAAGAGTGAGTGTGTATCATTTATTATTGTATTATTGTGGTTCAGGTGTTATTTCTGTCTAAATATTATGTATTAAAATTAAGGAGATTTTTGTGGTATTTTCTTTGTCCCCTTGAGTTGACTTTGCACTCGTATTAATGTTTGGATACTATTCCACCTTTAGTGGACTTAGTACGTTATGATGGTGAATACTATTTGATAAGGGTAGTGTTTTGTGTGGTGGTCAAAGCCAGCCATCACAAGTGGCGACCGTGACTGGATATTTCGTTCCTGAGTATTCACCAGTGTTTGTGCAAAGTTAATTCTTGGGGTAATTTTTCAGGCAGTGTATTTTCACCTCCTCGGTGTTGTTTTGTGCAAATTTAGTATTTTGTTTGAATAAGTAATCATGGTTGTTAACGTACTAGAACTCCTTGGAGGAGAGGGATGGCAAGAGAGGTTGGCAGAGTTAAATAGGGAAGACTTGGAAGTTGTAGCAGAACATTTTGAATTGGAATATGATGTGTCCATAAGAAGGGGTTTATTGCTATTGCTCATTTATGATTATGTTAAAACTGTAAAGACAGGTGGGGAACAAGAGGTGAAACCGGATGAAGTAGTGTCTATAGAAATTTTGGATAAGCAGATTGTCCTGAGACAAATGGAATTTGAAATGGAAAAGTTTAAGGCAGGGGAAAGAGAAAAAGAGAGGCAGCATGAGATTGCCATGAGAAACCCAGGTTCTTTTTCCCCCGCCCATTCCCCAAATAGGTTAGTAACTCCTGCTATCGATTTATCGCAGGCTCTCAAGTTTGTACCTAAATTTGAAGAAAATAATGTAGCAGAATTTTTTGTATCGTTTGAGAGGATTGCTGCAAGGTTGGAGTGGCCCCAAGAGTATTGGACCACTCTTATACAAAGTAAATTGGTTGGAAGAGCTCAGAGGGTATATGTAACGCTGGAGGAGGATCTATCAGCAGATTATGAGAGTGTGAAGGCTATTGTCTTGAAGGCCTATGAGTTAGTCCCTGAAGCTTATAGGCAACGCTTCCGGGACTTAGAAAAATGTAGGGAACAAACTTTTGTTGAATTTGCCAGGGCGAAGGAACAGTATGCTAGCGATTGGTTCAAGTCCAAGGAGGTGGGAGATTTTGAGAAATTGAAGGAGTTAATGTTGGTGGAGGAGTTTAAGAGGTGTGTCCCGGATAAGCTGAAGGTCCACCTCTCGAGTTAAAACTCGAGACTGTTCAGGAGGTAGCCATCGCTAGTGACGAATATTGCTTGTCTCATAAGAGTGAGTTAGGGGGAGTAACGACAAAGGTGAATTCTGGTTGGGTTAAGATGGGTAGGAATAATAATGCTAATCCTAATAATAATGCTAAGGTGTTCAGTAGAAATAATCAGCGGATTCCAAAATCGCCTCTATGTCCTATTCCTGTAGTTTCCGAACCTTTTAAGGAAGTCATTATTGATGTGGTTGGACCATTACCGAAGACGCGTAGTGGTAATGAGTATATTTTGACAATCATGGATAGGATGTCTCGATATCCCGAGGCAATACCACTACGTACAATAAAAAGTGTTAAAATTGTAGATGTACTAATTGACTTTTTTACCAGGTTTGGGATGCCTAAGATTATTCAATCGGATTGTGGTTCTAATTTTGTTAGCAGGTATTTCAGAGATAAAATGGCAGAGTTAAATATAAAACATGTGACCTCTTCTCCATATCATCCGGAAAGCCAGGGAGCTCTGGAGAGATTTCATCAGACCCTGAAATCCATGGTAAAGAAATATTGTTTGATTAATGGTTCTGAATGGGATAAGGAATTACCTTATTTGTTGTTCGCTTTTCTTTCTGTCCCAAGTCAGTCTTTAGGTTTTTCGCCTTTCAGCCTTGTGTTTGGCCATTGTGTTCGAGGTCCTCTTGATGTGGTTCGTGAGTCTTGGGAGGGAGACGTCCCTGAGGTTAATTTATTGGATTATGTGTCTAATCTAGGCGATAAATTAACCAAGGCTTGGAAATTTGCGGGTGAAAACTTATTATGTAGCCAAAAAAGAATGAAGTTTTTCTTTGATAGAAGGTCCAAGGCACGCGACTTTGCGGTAGGCGATAAAGTATTGGTTTTGTTACCCTTCCCAGGGAATCCATTGAAAGCTTCTTTTTCAGGTCCTTGGAAAATTTTGAAAAAAGTAAGTGAAGTTAACTATTTAGTGGAGACACCTCAAAGAAGGAAACCTTTTCAACTGTGTCATGTAAATATGTTGAAAGCTTATATGGAACGGGAAAAAGTCATTCCTGTGGCAACTATTGGGAACACGGTAGAATCTAAGAACAATAACCATTTTTCTTTTTCAGAGGGGGAGGGTATTGATGATAATTGTTTTAATGGATGTGAATGGCGGTCAGATAATAGAAAGTCTTTGGAAAAATTTTCGGGAGTAATTTCACATTTAGGTAAGGAAGAACAAAGGTCTTTGAAAAATTTAGTATCTAATTATAAAGAATTATTTTCGGATGTACCAGGTAGGACTTCGGTCCTTGAACATGATGTAGAGGTAGGTAGCGCCACTCCTGTGAAACAATCTCCTTACAGGTTGAATCCCTTCAAAAATGAGGTTGTAGCAAAGGAAGTGGATTATATGCTAAAACATGACCTAACTGAACCTAGTCAAAGTCCTTGGTCATCACCTGTTGTATTGGTCAAGAAATCCGACGGTGATTTCAGGTTATGTTTTGATTACCGTAAGTTGAATGAGTTATCTAAATCTGATTGTTATCCATTACCTCGAATTGAGGATTGTATTGATCGAATGGGGAAGGCCAAATACATTAACAAATTCGATTTGTTGAAAGGTTATTGGCAAGTTCCTCTTTCAAAGCGGGCAAGGGCCCTGTCTGCTTTTGTAACACCACAGGGATTGTTTCAATGTAAAGTTATGCCGTTTGGTATGAAGAACGCGGCTGCTACCTTTCAGAGGTTAATGAATACTTTAGTCCATGGTTTAGAAGGATGTGTTGTGTATATTGATGATATTGTTATTTATAGCGATGATTGGGAAACCCATTTAAAACGTATTAGGGCACTATTTGAGGTGTTGAAAAAGGCAAATTTGGTAATTAATTTAAAGTAAAGCGATTTCGCAAAGGCGAAGGTGGTATATTTGGGTCATGAGGTTGGTAATGGTAAAGTTGCTCCTAAGCAGGCCAATATCGAAAGTATTGAAAATATGGTAGTCCCTAAATGTAGGAGGGATGTCCGAAGATTCCTTGGTTTGAGTGGGTACTACCGAAGGTTTGTTAGGAATTTTTCGGATATAGCCGATCCGTTAACAAATCTCTTGAGAAAGAATGTAGCATTTGTCTGGACGAATGAAACTCAAAGGGCTTTTGATAATTTAAAAAGAGTTTTAATTAATTTCCCTGTCTTGAGAGCTCCTGATTTTGACCTTCCTTTTTCTCTTGCCACGGATGCAAGTGACGTTGGTGTAGGAGCGGTGTTGTTGCAGAATGACGAGCAGAGAGTTTCTCATCCTGTCGCATTCTTTTCAAAAAAATTGTCCTCCGCCCAACGTAGGTATTCAACTGTGGAGAAAGAGACACTTGCGTTAATATTCGCTATTAATCATTTTCAGGTTTATCTCTCCTCCTCAGATACACCTATTAAGGTCTTGACAGACCATAATCCCCTGACCTTCATCAGCAGATACAAAAATAAAAATCAACGATTGATGAGGTGGAGTCTCATGCTGCAGGAATGGAATTTAGAATTTTCCCACATCCCAGGAAAAGATAATATTGTTGCCGATTTTCTCTCTCGCAGCGTTGAATATTAGTTGATTGACAGAGGGCTATGCAGTTATTGAAGGTAGTATCTGTATCGTTCTAATTATGGTGTGTGTGCTGTTGAAGTGGGCACGTAGTGAGTAGAAGTAAATGTATATTTAAGATTTATTAATCATGGTTTGTTTACAGAAGACTATAATGTTCTGGGTATATTATATAGGATCTTTAAGGTTAAAAGGTGAGGGTGATCACTGGTACTTTCCAATGATTGATTAATTAGATGGGTCATGGGCTCACGGGTCTGTAGCACAACAGCCGTTTTTTAGGCGCTACAGGCTGGTGTATGAGTGGTACCCTAGACTGACTTAAGGTTAATCTACTAAGGTTTAGAAGTGTCAGGTACGATAAGTTTATTAACGATATGAGTGATGTGAAATTTTTAGGTTGGGTACCTATTTATCAGATGGTGATATTTTGGTTTTCTGGTTTTGGAAAGTATACTTGTGATTAATTTAGGTTTAAGATTTTTTTTAGTATTGGTTATATATTGCTATCCTTGTGAGCTGCAAACCTTGGTACTTGCCCCCCTCTTTCCTTTTCTTTGTCATGTTTTTGCAGTTTGTTTAATAATTATTTTTGAGTGTTGGTTTAATATTTAATATTTTTGAGTGTTGGTTTAATATTGCATTATGTGATAACCTGTATGTTGTAATTCAAATCACTTTAGAAAAAAAAAATGGGAATTTTTTTTTTTGGTTGGGTGAGGAGGTGTAACATTATTGCTTTAATATTTCTAAATTATTTAAGTTTTTATAGATGTATAAGGTTGAATATACTGTAGAATTATTGTTTTCTTGCTTTAATTGTTTGTCTTTTCACTGGTGTTTATGTTA
>NC_090737.1:61843142-61848142 GCF_036898095.1 Palaemon carinicauda
GAGATAAATCTTTTTTGTTCATATTTACATATATGGGATTACAAGGGTGATATTGCCCGGAAGTCTTGATAGAGTTAGCTAAAGGGAATAATACATACTCTCAAAGAGAAAGAAAATGATAGTGGCAGTAACTAATGTAAGTGATATAATCAAACTAAAAGAAAAACTTTTTTGTCGAAATCGAAATTCTAATTCAATCTAAGTATTTTATAAAATTAATATATCGTAATTTTAAAAATATGTTTCTAGTAAGCCAATGCGTTTCATATTAAAAGAATTAAGATTGCCGGTTTTGCTAATACAATTAAGAGTTAAGAGTTTGCAAAAGATAATTTTTGAACACCGAAACCATATCAACAACAAAAGACATGTTCATTTTCATTTTGCTTCCCAATTCTCAAAAACAGACACTAATTTCTAAACTTAACCAGTGATGTGTTTACTCTGAGCCAACCTTTCATTTAATTTAATTTAATTTAACTTAATTTCCAAATGTTAATTGTAGGTTAGAAGAAGAAAGCGATGTTTCTGATGAAGTCCGATATAGCCATTCTGATTGGTTTAGTGATAAGGAACAAGAAATGATTGATCAGCGAAATGTTTTCAATCGAAGATAAGTAGATGAATCCTCTTAGGATGACGTTCGTAATGAGGACTATGTGTTAGAAGGTGGAAGTGAGATTAATGTTAGCAATATTTCACGATTGAGTGATATAAAGAAAACCGTACCAAGCAAAGTAGGATTTGGAAGAAGCAGATTGAGTAGAGGGATCGGGGCGCTAGTTATAAAACAATGAAACGCTATTTCCTGATTCTAGTAGTTGGACAGATGGTGAAGGATTTATTACCACCGAATATGATATTCAGGTTGAAGCAGAATTCACTAATGAATTAAGTCTCACCCCCAGATGTAGATGAATTTATTTTCTATGAATTGTTTGTGGACCAGGGTGTATCAAATTTTACGGTAGAGGAGTCAAATCACAACAGAGAGCAGAGGGTAATTAGGATGGATCCAAACCAGATATTTATGCAGACATGATGGTGTTTCTTGCCTGGACCAAAACTAATCCCTGAAGTTCATAAACATCGTCTTTGCAATTACTGGACAACTAACCTTCATAATATCAATGCCCCGATATTTTCATAACGTTTGAGCCATGATAAGTATTTAGATATATACCGCTCAAAACACTTTGTTGATAACAATGAAAGACAAATTTATAACCAGGATCGATTGTGGTAAATTATAAATATAATGATCATGATACGAAACCGTTTTTATAAATATGTAAAGCCATTTCAGAAATTAGTTACCTATGGATATTTTATTTCATTGAAAGAGGATTTTAAAAATATAAAAATGCATATCAACTGCAAGATATCGTGTTCTTATACAAATATACGTTACCTATGACTATCAAACTGGAATAATTTTTAGCATCATTACGTATATAGGTACAAACATTGTTATACCCCACGACCAACCTCAAAAACATTCATGGACATGTGAAGAAAATCCTACTCATAGTAGATTCCTTTATCAAAATAATACTGGCCTCACGGCGACTCTGAGTGAAAATCGAAAAGGAATGTTTCCATTTTCATTGTTGGGATAAAGTGGAAAGACCGATGCAAATGCCCACCACTAACACAAACTTTTACGGGCAATAAAATATACACTAGGAGAAAAATTTCCAAACAGAAGAGCATATTTTCAAACCATATGTGATAATTGATTATATGAACTACATACACTGAGGTAATAAATCAGACATGCAAATTCATTCAGTAGAATATACAAGGAGATCCATGAAATGCTACAAAAATATTTTTGTTTATCAACCTTGTGTAAGTTTGACACCTATAACCTCTACAAACACAGCGCAAATAAAATCTTGTCTCCATGGCAGCCCGAGGCCAATAGGTGATGGGTCGAGAAACTTCCATGTCTCTCCTAATATAACAAAGCAGCCCGATTGGGATCTTACCTTTTGTCTCTCATGTTCCATATACACTCTCATAGAGTTTTAGAATAGTCTGTGTTGGAATACCTTATGTGTGAATTTAAGGGAGAGAGAGAGAGAGAGAGAGAGAGAGAGAGAGAGAGAGAGAGAGAGAGAGAGAGAGAGAGAGAGAGGGGGGGGGGTTAGTATGTCTCGTGGCGGAGCCAAGTCCAATAAACGAAAAGGAAATGCATAGAATCTAGTTTTATATATAAATTCAATGTCTTTTACTATCTCTATGGTTCTTATTGATATGTGAATCATAATTGCAAATTTGGAGTTTAGATATAATAAATAGCATAAAATAAAAAAGAAATATGCTTATTAGAAACTGTATTTCAAGAACTTGATAGCATTACCTGCATTAAGGGAACATACGACAAAAATGCATGTTCGTATAGCATTGACGGCTAGGAACTGATGAGTTAACTTCCTATACGAATTGTGAATACCCTAATACTGTATACAGTACTTTTTCAAAACTTTTTATTATATAATATATATATATATATATATATATATATATATATATATATATACATATATATATATATATATATATATATATATATATATATATATATGCGTATATATATATATATATATATATATATATGCGTATATATATATATATATATATATATATATATATATATATATATATATATATATATATATATATGTATATATATAAGCGTATATATATATATATATATATAGATTGATAGATAGATAGATAGATAGATAGATAGATATATATTCATATGTACATATATATATATATATATATATATATATATATATATATATATATATATTTCATCCTTGAGCAATTGTTTCTTTTTGAGGGACTTCGAAATATGCCAGTAAATAGAGGACATTATTTAATAAACATGTCAGTCGTGAAAAGGTTATTCATTATTGGTTGTTATTAGTAGCCGCAGTCATTTTCATGTCTGTAGTGGCACCAGCTGATATTTGGGGGATGATTCAAATGAAGCTGACTTGAAACGAATGTTGTAATTAGAACTTTAACTAAATATAATTTAGGTCACCTTTTGAGACCCTCATGTGGCAGAGCCCTGGCATGAGCAACTCAAGAGGCCCCTTTCTTTCGTTGGTAGGTACTGTAATTTACAACACAATTTCACACTCAAAAGTTTTGTACTCAACAATGTGACTAAATTCCACGTAGCCTACTCTTCCCAGACGTTGCACCTGGTTTATTTCATCAACATAATAATAATAATAATAATAATAATAATAATAATAATAATAATAATAATAATAATAATAATAATAATAATAACAACAACAACTTATTATAATAACAAAACTTAATTAGCCTTGGTGAAAACCTTGGAAAATCACGTGCCATTGACGTAAAGAAGTTAGTCTTTACAATCCCATAACATTCATTTAAGAGGAAATGCGATTTGTATGTGACACTATTTAGTATTGAATAGAAATAAAGGGTGAGAAACACAAGAATTACATTACCGAACAGGGGAAGAAAAGATAAGTGGAAGAAAATACTAAATATAGAAACACGTTAATTTGACCTCTAATCAATGATAAAAATATCTTAAAACCCGGAAGGGAGTAGGAGACTAGATTAGTGGATTCACTTTCAACGCAAAGGCAAGGATGAAGCTTGTATAATAATAATAATAATAATAATAATAATAATAATAATAATAATAATAATAATAATAATAATAATAATAATAATAATAATAATAACAATAATAATAATAATAATAATAATAATAATAATAATAATGGTGATTTTGAAGAGAATGATACGTTTATACTCAGAAAGTTGACCAATTCTCCTAAACTCTTTTTCTCTCTCTCCAGTTAATCTCATTTTCAAGGAAAAAAAAAACTCTCTTTTTAAGACTCCCGTCTGTATTTAAAAATCCTTCCATATGTCGTATTACACTAATGAGATCAGAAGAAAAGGTTCCACCCGAATTAAGCTTAATTACCATTTCGTAACCATAATCCACCGTCCAAACGCGGTGCATCATTTCATCAGTGTATATTTGTGTCCCTTTTGAGCCATTCATCATGAAAATTCCTCTTCCTCTTCGACGGCTAAACAACATTCCATCAGGCTTTGATGTGCAACGAGAAAAACCGGGGATATTATCTCTGAGGAATTATCATAGACAACCCATGGAGCTCTTGTAAGATCAAAGAATAGGGCGGCCTATTTTGTCTTTTATATTCTTTTGTTTGATTCATCATGTTTTCCTTTTGTTATCTTTAAAATGTTTGTTTTATATTTCTATATTATGATACTGTTATTGTATATATTTATCAATTAGTTGAATCACATTGCTAATAATGTTTGTCTTAATGGAATAATGCAAAGCAAAATGAGCTCCTGAATCTTGAACCATAAGAAGCTATAGTTTTTAAGGTATAATACACTTCTCATGATATTGTTTAGAATTTTTGTCTTGATATTTATGCAATTATTATAATTTAAAATTACGTTTACCTTTTTTTCCCAATGCGTGCTATGTGTGAAAATTAATGGAATAATATCATTATAGCCTAATATATCCTGGTAATCCACATTACCTATTAGTTTACACTACGTGTCTTAGTTATTAGATCCATATTATAAAATCTAATATAACAACTTACCTCAGCATAACAACACTAAGAAACTGAAAAAAAGATTGGCAACAAGATAAATTATAATTCCATGGTTTATGGTTGTCAGATTTAAAACTATTCCATGATACAATTAAGACATGTTCATACGTGAAAATGTATACAGAATATCTACGTGCATAGTTACAATAGGCTAAGACTGTGCATAATTTTCTTCTTTACACTTTCTCTTACCATATAGACACATATGCTAATACACGCGGAAACAAAAAATGCAAATCTCTCTCTCTCTCTCTCTCTCTCTCTCTCTCTCTCTCTCTCTCTGTATATGCAAGGAAATGGCAAGGACCCCCCAAAGAAAATCAA
>NC_090737.1:61853142-61870642 GCF_036898095.1 Palaemon carinicauda
TTCGAGATATTCGAAGTGTAGGGGGATTTGGTAGCCAGTGCCTAGGGTACCAAACATCTGGGCGGCATCGTTGTCTTCCTGGGAATGTACTATTCAAGATAACTTTTTACCTTGCTGGGGGCGTTGCTTCAGATTCACCTAACAAATTCTTGAATTTTTTGCATTTGTATTTTTTACATCTCTCTATTATTTTCGAATATGGCGACCGTGACAGGATTGATGAATTTGTTCAGTTTTCCGCCCAGATGTGTTTGCGTAAGTTAGGGATGAAAGTGAATATTTCGATATTTTTAGCATATTACAATTTTTGAGATTTTTGACTTAGGTACTTTTCAGTGTAGTGATATATTTTGTATTAGACCTTTATTTCCGATTAATTTTGTTCGAGATTTCCTTTTCACAATGTCTAGTGAAATTAAAGTGCTTGTTAATTCTCGTAAGTATATACGAAAGTGTATTACTGAGAATCATCGTAATATTTTGACGTTTCCTTCTCTGTCTTTAGCAGAAAAGGGTAAATTAAAGTTGCAGTTTGAGAATTGGATGCACAGGTTGGAGGATTTAGATAAACAGATTTTATCACTGAAATATGAACAGTGGAGTACAGAGGAGGAGGAAGGAAAGTCTGAGCAAGAGTTACAGATGTGTCATAATTATGAAGACAAGCTTTTAGAATGTGTATTGGCTGTTGATTCTTCGAATGGTAACTCATCTGTGCCATCTAGTAGTGATCAGAGTGTAGCTCGCAGTTTGCTCAAGAGTCCAGTTGCTCCCCTTCCTATGTATGGTAGCTCTGAGGATGAAGACTTGGATAGGTTTCCTTGTGAATTTGAAGACACTTAGTAAATTCAACTATCCAGAGTATGACAAACTGCTTTTGTTGAAACAGCAGATTACTGGTAGGGCACTCATTTTAGTAAACTCTTTAGAGGCTGATAAGCGAGGTTATTCTTTTGCCAAGGACCTGTTAATTAAAGCTTTTGCATACAGTGATACTCAGAAATTCAATATTCTGAAACAATTGTCGGAACTTAGGCTTAATGATAGTGCTGACCCATATGATTTCATTTCCAGAGTCCGTTTAATTGTTGAAAGGGTACGAAAGCTACAGATTGATAATGACTCAGTGCTTCAATATTTCATTTGGGAAGGAATGAATATATCTTTTAGGAATCACTTTATCCAAATTACTAATAATCATAGACCCAAATTGAGTGATATTCTAGACAATTATTTTGAAGCTACTGAGCGGTATTTGGCAGGCCAAAGGCGAGGAAAGCCCAATCGCAAGAATGCGGCCCCAAAGGAAACTATTCAAATTTCTGCTGACAATGCCACTTCTGCTATGGCCATTAATATAAAACCTGAAACAGGTAAGTCAAAAACCTTCAAGCCTTGCAGTATTTTTACTAAACTTTATGGCATAGAAGCAAATCATCCAATTTTTAAGTGTACAAAATATTGCTCCCCCAGTTCTAAGCTTGATGAACTTGAAAACCTACGAGGCTGCATTAAGTGTTCGAATTTGAATCATGAGAGTAACGCTTGTAGGTATAGATTTTATAGTCGCTGTAAACACTGTGGAGATTAGTATTTCACCTTTTTGTGTCTGAAATTGGATGATAATGTTAAATAGGATGTAAAGCCTTTGCAGTCTAGCTCAAAATCTGAGAAGAGTATGCCTAAAAAGGATGAAAAATCTCGTAAGCAAACCAATAGTAGTGTTGTTAATGTAACAAGCTTTTCAGATAGACTCTGATGTGGAGTCAGTTTTACCTACATTTACCTGTAATATTGAGGGCAAACTGTTAATTAGAGGCCTTGAAGACAGTGGCTGTCAATCTAATTTTATTTCCAGTACATTGGCTGAAAACCTGAACCTTAAGGTGATCAAATGGTATAAATTCGTCTCGGAAATTTTTAACCAGGTTGGTGGAAGCCAATGTTGAAATTAATGGGGCTGTTAAAGTAGTTAAGGCTTTATGCATTCCAAGTATAAGTATTTCATTGAAGCTTCCTCAATTGGGTAAAGTTGTACAAGGATTCAAAGACAGAGGTTATATGTTAGCAGATAAGAACCTTTCATGTCATGATGACTTAATTGATAGTGTCGACTTCATTCTAGTGTCAAAGTCTTGCCACTGCTTACCTCGGAATGAGATTTTATTTGGGCTAAATAAAACTTCAGTTTATGCTGAAACCCAGGCAGGGATATTATTGCAGGGTAGTACAGACCACCTCCTTCAAGATCTCCCTTATTTACCATATAAAGTTAGTAGTGGCAATATGGCTACAGTTCCAGAGTTCAATATTGATATGAATATTAACAGTTTTCTTTTATCTGACCTTACCATTGAAGAAAGTTTACTCCCTACAAAGTTTTCCATATTGGAAGAGAAGGGAAACCTTATAGAATCTCAGATTAAAAAAAGCATTAAACCATGTTTTGGAGGAGAATTGTTCCAGGTACACGAACATGAGTAACGGAGGCCCAGAAACTGAAGATTCTGAGCTTAATAAGAAGCTAGTTAAGTATGCCCTTGATAATATGGTAAGAAATGGTGATGGTAGGATTGTA
The DNA here is from genome assembly GCF_036898095.1 of Palaemon carinicauda. NCBI lineage: Eukaryota > Metazoa > Arthropoda > Malacostraca > Decapoda > Palaemonidae > Palaemon > Palaemon carinicauda. The sequence goes on from NC_090737.1 coordinate 61,855,721, forward strand.
GTCACTCTTTTGTGTTATCTTAAGGTAGCTCATTATTGGGTATAAATTATGAGTTGGCTTTAATGGTGTTAAAATCTAGTGTGAAGAAACTTCAAAAAGACGAAAATAAATTATCCCTTATAGCCAAAGTATTTAAAGACCAGTTAAAGGGTGGAATAATTCAGAGAATTGACAATCTTCCCCAGTTCCTAGAAGAACACCCAAGTCAAAGTTTCCTTCCCCACATTGGTGTATTTTAATTGAACAGGGAAACTACTATATGTAGAGTTGTGTACCTCTCTAATCTTTGCCAAAAGAGTAAGGGTGGGGGACTAACAATTAGTCACAACCAATCCATCTTTCCAGGCCTTACTTTAAATCAAAAGATTGTAGCAGCATTATTGCGTCTGAGGTTTGGATTTAATTTGCTGTGTTTTGATATTTGTCAGGCCTTTAACAATTTATCTTTAAACGATGTGGACAGTAACAGGTTACTTTGTTTATGGTTCCGTGATGTAGAGAAGACAGACTATACTATTGTAGCATTTAAGAATGTTAGGCTAAGTTTTAGATTAAGATGTAGTCCAGCACTGCTGATGTTAGCTTTGTATAAGATTTTGATCCTCGATATTGATGATGAAAGTAAGTCTCTGGTTGAACTTAAAAAAGTGATATATCAGTTGTTATATGGACAACTGTGCCATTGCTTTTGATTCTTCTGCTGAGCTTGAATGGGCCTATAAACAGGTTAAAGGTATTTTTGAACCCTACCAGTTTAGGTTACAACAGTTCATAACAAATTATTCTAATTTGCAAGAAATCATAGATTCAGAGAATGAGGTTAAGACTGATAGGAACGTAAAGTTGCTTGGTTTAGTGTGGGATAGGGAAAAGGATTGTTTATCCACCAAGCCCATAAATCTTGACATTAAGGCCAATACCAGGAGGGAGGTTTTACGTACTATTGCATCTCAGTAGGATCTTTATAATTTTAATGGCCCTTTACTTAATAGAAGCAGGCTCTTCCTACACTGATTACAATGTGATCAACACTTGAGTTGGGATCAAGCACTGGATAAAGAACGTTCGAGAGAATGGCAAAATCTTGCTAAGCAAGCAAATGCTGCTCCTGTCATTAAAGTTCCTAGGTTTGCTTGAAGCAGAGATGACACTTACAAGCGGATAGCTTATTCTGACAGTAGCAAATGTATATTTGGAGTAGTGATATACATACAGTGTATTTCCACGGGTAAGCTAAGTTTTGCTTTTGCAAAAAATCGTATGGTAGGAAAAAACCTTCAATCTAAAAGTATGCCTTCCCTTGAACTACAAAGTATTGCCTTAGCAGTGGAATGTCTCTTAGATTTATACCAAGAATTATCGAGTCCCTCTTGCATCAAACCTATTAAGATTCAGGAATTAAGGGTTTATTCAGATAGCCTTGTAGCTTTATCTTGGATATATTCTTACACTCACAATCTTGATAAACTACAGAAATGTTCTGTGTTTGTGAAGAACAGGTTACACGAGATTAGTGAACTGTGCTTTAAACACCCAGTTCTATTTTCCTTTGTATCTGGAGAAAAAAATCCCGAGGATTGTATTACACGTAGTCTCTCTTATAAATTACTCATGAAAACTAACTACCTTACAGGTCCAAACCTTGTAAATGCTCCAAGAAAGGAACCTAGTAAAGATACTTTAAGAGTTTTTGGTACCAGATCCCAAAATGGATATTCAGATACCAGTAAACAGTTTGGATGCCTACATTAGTAGTAAGGATATAGAAATTGAACATTTTCAAATTAATTCAAGAGTTTCTAGCTTTCATAGATTAATTTTTATTTATCGCAATGTTTTATCATTTGTCAATAAGCAGAAAATTAAGGTGATGACTAGGGATCCTAACAAATTTAACCATTTAAAGTCTTTCCGCAGTGATCATAATTTTTTTGCAGAGGCTAGTTGATTATTGCTGTCCAGGGACCAGGGATGTTATTTTGCTGAAGAACTTGAATATTTTAACTCTAGTTAGCGTTTACTGAAGGACGTGCCAAGAATGGTTGGGCAACTTAATATTTATATTGACAGAGAAGGACTGTTAAGAGTACGAAGTAAGCTGTCCAGACTAAAAGATGAAGGGAGGTATAGGTTTCCTATTTTGTTGTCTAAGGATAGTACTTTCACTAAATTGATTATCAGAGATTATCATGAACGGTTTGCTCATGCAGGTGTGTATTCTGTCTTGTCAGAGATGAGTATAATGTTTTGGGTGTCAGTCTTTTTCTACAGTTAAAAAGGTGTTGAAGTCTTGCGTTGTGTGTCGACGTTTTAATGAAAGGGCAATCAAGCTTAACCAGAACTCTTACAGAGATTTCAGAATTAATGCACCAGAAATTCCCTTCAGGTATGTTTTCATGGATTATATGGGTCCATATTTTGTGCATATGAACAGTCAAAAGGTTAAAGTCTGGTTATTATGTATAACTTTTAATTGGAGTAGGGCTATTAATTTAAAACTTTGCTATGACTTGTCAGTAAAGGAGTTCTTAAGAGCCTTCCAGTTACATTGTTTTGAGTTTGTTTTGCCAGAGCTATGCATTTCTGACATGGATACTCAACTAGTAGCTGGAGCAAACATCATCATGGACTTTCTAAGGGATCCCGAGGTCAAGCTGTATTTGGAGGAAAATGGAGTCAAACCCATTCAGTTTGAGCATTTTTTCAAAGGCCAAAGCCAACTTGGATCGATGGTGGAGACTTGTGTTAGGTTGACCAAGAAGCTCGTCTATGGCTCTATAAAAAACAATGTATTAGAGGTAAGGGACTTTGAATTTTTGATTGCTCAGAGTGTACATTTAGTGAACAGAAGGCCTATTGCTTTCAAAGAGGCTTTGCGTGGGGAAAATTTAGACGCATCAGTTCCTCAGCCTATTACCCCGGCGAGCTTGATTTGTGGCTATGACCTTACTTCTGTTAATATGATTCCCGATTTACCGAGTATACCAGAGATTGCAGATGATCCCACCTATACTTTTAACAGGTCAAGCAAAATTAAAGACAGCTTTTCTCATTTGAGAAAGGTTAGGAATAACCTTGTGGATTTGTATCATTCGGAGTTCCTGGCTACGTTAACTCAGAAAGCTGTTGATAAAAAGAACAGATACCTTCCTGTTAAACATACCTCTTTACAGAAGAATGATGTTGTTTTAATAAAAGAACCCTGCAGTAAGCCTAGCCAATATCCTATGGGTGTGGTTAAGGAATTGACTGTCAATGATATTGGAGAAGTTACTGGTGCTGTAGTGTTGAAGGGCAAGACACGAGAAATTACTAAGAGACACGTTAATAACCTTATATTTCTTTTAAGGCTGAGAACCAAATAGAGGAAGACAGTGCTGCTGAGAAGCCTATTGATGATAATTTGCAAGGCCAGACTCGACGCGCACGTAAACCTAGAATTGCTGCTAAAACGTGTAAACAGAAAATTAGGAAACTTGGGTTTCGAGTAGTTGGTCTTGTAAACTTTTGGTTATTGTTATTAGCTTTAAGGCAATTTGTTTGTTGTTAATCAGGTATTGAATTAATTGGTATTTATGATTAAATTATTCAATAATTTAATGTTTTGTGGGGAGTATACGAAAAACTGTATCTATAGTACATTGTTCTATTAATTTTATTTTTCTGGTTTCCTTGTATTTTGACTGATACGCAGTAAGATTAAAGGATCTTATTATTAAATTAATTGAATAAGCCTTGCCGTGTGTTTTAAATAGTTCGAGACACCATTTATATACCTTAATGAGCGTAACTACCTTGAGTGCTAGTTACGCGTTTTATCGCCACCGCCGATTAAAACTGTTTACCTTGGCGAAGGTTATCCAAGACCGGGCAGATTCCCTCCACTTTTCACGGTGAACACAAGTCGCCAATGGTCTTATAATTTGACGTGAATATTATTTTCAGTATTGCATGAAGTAGTGTGTTGTTTCACAGTGAGGATTATTTTGCCATGCGGTTCATGTAAGACTTCACGTTAATCATCCCTGCTTTCATAATTACTGATGGGCGGGACATGAGATCTGCTGCTACGTTCAAAGAAACTGTCCATCAAGATGATATCAAGTTGGTGACTGTTGGATGGATAGCACCTGAGTGGATTACGCACCTGAATGGATTACTCAACTGAACAAACCAGCGCAAGGAATTCTTTGAGGTAGGTCTCGTTCCGTTTGGCACACAGAACAAGACTTTAAAGTTGCCCTATTATTTTAGTGCGCCTTCATCAAACCTTTTAAAATAAACTCGATTCCTTAACTCTTAAGTCAGTCAATTTTTTACACTTGCGAGATCCTTTAATTAACTGTGATATTAAACAATGAAAACTTTTGTAACTTTGTCTTGTCACAGCCATTGATTTTTGTCTCGTTGATTGAAATCCTTCTTCTGTTTTTTTAGGATTCGAGGTATTCGAAGTGTAGGGGGATTTGGTAGCCAGTGCCTAGGGTACCAAACATCTGGCCGGCATCGTTGTCTTCCTGGGAATGTACTATTCAAGATAGCGTGTATGGAACACGAGCGGTACAAACAAACGATATATGGATGTATTTCTAATATTTTCATACAAGTGTTTCCTTTTGGTTTTTATTATTATTATTATTATTATTATTATTATTATTATTATTAATGCTGGTTTTATTGTTATAGTTAACATTATCATTATTATTTTCATCAATATGTTTATTACTATATGCTTGTCAATCCAAATCCCGATTTAGAAAAGTACAACCGGAATTAAGACATATGTTGAATATTACTGTTAAATAATATGCATTGGTATACCTAGGTTTCTGTTCAGTTGCTGAGCAACCGCAAGCCTTTAATTAGGAGATGAGATAGCTGCAAAGGGACTAGAATTGTCAGCATAAGCTGAAACCTTGTTTTAAAATGTTCAACCACTATTCATGCAGATCTGTATATATTTTGTAAATCTAAAGAGCAAGAGCAGGGAACTGCCATCATGAACCCGATGAATTATGATTTTGTTATACATTGGTAAATACTCTGATAGTAATATCAAGAACAAAAGTACAAACTCCCGTTCAAGCTTAGGACTACAGACCATGTTATCAAAAGACCAAAAGAACCAGCAAAGTCGGAACCTCTAAAAGAAACTTCCTGATCAGTATAATGGAAAGTAGTAAAAATCCCATCATCTATGTTTTTAATAATTTTTAGATATCGTGAGACTTGATATGATTAAGTGGTGACCGAGTTCCTTCTCTATTTTTGCCACTTCTAAAGCAATGCGCCTCTCTTGTGCTTGGTAGTCTTTTTGCTTCCCCCAGAAGACAAAGATTTAGGTCATGGAAATGGTTGAGCAGAAGACCCGGCTCAATTAGGAATGCATTAAGACCCCTGTTGATTAAGCGGTGAATTATTCACGTGTTCGGAAAAGACTGTGGTTATTGCAACCTGGGCTCACTAGAAAAAGAAAGTTAATGAGCTCATCCCAAAAGACTTTTGATAAGTGGAATGTTAACACTTGATTCCTAGAGCTTCAAGAACAGATAAAATAAAAAATCGAAACTGTATAGATGTATATATGATATATAATAGTCTAATCATAACAGAATTAACATTTAGCTAACATAAGATGTATAATAGATTTGAAACGACAGGAACCTAAAATTAATTTGAAATTTTTTGAATGGAAATTTGAAATAGGGAAATCTCCAGCTGAAACGTTTTGGGAATTTAACCAAATAATAAAATTAGATATTAGACACAGCGCTTGTGACCAATTAAAGTTATATTAGAAGACCGTTATTCTGGTGCTGGGTTTGCAAGTGGGGAAGTTTTTGAGCAGAATATTTGTGCGCAGATTAGTTAGTTTTCTCTTGAGAGGAGATCGTTCATGCGTATTTCATTTATTTATCTATTAATATATATATTTTTTGGTTATTAACTTATTGCTAATGAGCATTACAATTGTTCTTAGAATATTCTTTATCAACTCAAAACGGTCCTAATAAATATGTTAAAAGAAGATAAAAAACAGTTAACTTAAAACGTCAACATTCTTTTCAAAAGATGAACGATTGATTTGGTGTTTCATGGCCTCTTGACATCGAAGGCAAAGGACACCGATATATTATTATTATTACTATTATTATTATTACTATTATTATTATTATTATTATTATTATTTTTATTATTTTTATTATTTTTATTATTTTTATTATTTTTATTTGCTAAGCTACAACCCTAGTTGGAAAAGCAGGATGTTATAAGCCCGGGGGCCCCTACAGGGAAAATATCCCAGTGAGAGAAGGAATCGAGGAAAAATAAAATATTTTAAGAACAGTAACAACATTAAAAAAAATGTTTCCTGTTTAAGCTATAAATACTTTAACAAAACAAGAGGAAGAGAAATTAGATAGAATAGCGTGCCCGAGTGTACTCTCAAGCAAAAGAACTCTAACCCAGTGCAAGACCAAGGTACAGAGGTTATGGCACTACCCAAGACCAGAGAACAATGGTTTGATTTTGGAGTGTCCTTCTCCTAGAAGAGCTGCTTACTATAGCTATAGAGTCTTTTCTACCTCGAGGCATACACGCTCTACACTGTAATCTTGTATATTTTTTCTTTTAACTCTCGCTCGAAAAGAGAAATTTTTATTACGCTTCAAATTGCATGTATCACATTGTTAGAATTTCTGGGCCTTTTTTGCTCTAAACTGTTTGCATATAAACTTCTTGTCTTACTGAATAAAGTTGCTTACATTTACCTCGCCTTCCTGTTATTACCTAACAGCTACTTTATGACAATAATTGAGATGGAGAACACAGACCTATTCTTATTAGCCAAACATTCACTTTCTGAAACTTTGGTCATTCATAAAACGTAGCAATAAAGACAAGTTACTGGATTAATGTAATACTAAACCAATGCGAATAAACACGTATATCTATCATAAATATTTACAATGCTGCTAGCTTTTAAACGTATATCTTTGCATATGTAACTCGAATACAGATAAGCAAATGAAAAGTTTCATAAATATAAATATATTTAAAACAAGTTTATTTGAACAATTTATAATCAAAAGGCTGCTGTATTATGTCAGTATAAACGGATATTTTTTTCCGGTAAAATCTGTTTTGGTAGCTATTAAAGTAGGATATTTTGCTTTTTTATTTCTTGGAATAATGTAAAATTAAGGAAAGAAAAAAAAATCCAAAGAACCTAATAACTTCTATAGTAATTTAGCTTATAATAGCTTACTTTTTGTATATAAATGAACAGTTAACAAAATTGATAAAAATAATAAAATATTACACTTCATATATATCAACACTTGCCAAAACAAGGTAGTACCAATAACACATGATGTTTATCAACTAAAAATGCCAAAGAGGGCTTAGCTTAGGATGAGTTATCGCCAAAAAGATGTAAATAATGTCATAGTAATTACTAACAGCATCCGACGAAATTTTGATGTATATTTACAAAACGACAAGCTACTAAAGAGACAGACTTCAATGTAATTTACACCTATTGCGGTTCTATTGAAGCATTTAAATTTTTTTCATGGCCATTAATAATATTCATTAAAAATATTATTTTCTAAGTATAAAGTAAGAACTATGTGCGTTTCATGATTATCGAAGATATTGTTGTTAATTTGGTGTTGAAATATATAACGGATTTTGAGCGAAGCGAAAAATCTATTTTTTGGTGAGGCAGCCATGTCGTCCTGATGGAAGTTCCTAAAGGGTAGCTTTCTAGGGTATATTTGACTACAGTGATATTTCCAGAGAATTTTACCTTAAGGTATCCAGAATTCTAACTCCTGGAGCGAATATCCCTAAATAATCTCGCAGGGATATCGCATAATATCAGAGGACGTATTCTTGACGCGTCATATAGCTATCTTCACCTTGAACAGTATTAACGCTTCGAGGGGTTATAGTGACAAGAATCTGAAACGCGAATGAAAAGAGAGCCGCTCATAAGGCATCTCTCCTATTCCGTTTCCAGTGCGTATCTGATGAAGGCGGTAGCGCCCGCTTTATTCCTTGTAGCGATATACGAGGTGCTACAAATACTGTATTATAGGGAGGGGTCAATAAGCCCTTTTACAATAAAAGGAAGGGCGGGTCCATTAGGACGACATGAATACCTCACCCAAAAATAGATTTTTTGCTTCGCTCAAAATCCGTTTTTTGGGTTCAGACCATGTCGTCCTGATGGAAGTTTACCAGAGCATTACTGTATCTGTGGATCCTCAATCGGTGCCGTACTCTCAAGAAAGTATTTTCCTGGTCCCTCTTAGACCTAGAGACCTATGATGTTACCGTCATACATCATTTCATCTAAGCATGAACTATGATAGTGCTTCCTGCCCCCTACAGGGAAGAGTCATACTAGACTCTGGAAAAGTCTCGAGGAGTACATAATAACTTATGGATGACAAAATGACAAGCTTGTATAGTGGTCTCGCCCTATACATTATAAAGCAAAGTTTGTATAAGAGTCGCCAATGTCAGAATGAAATTTGTGACACCTTCCCCAGAGTGACTACTCTTATTAACTATTGGATAATGGTTGTATCCGCATAGGAACAAATTTTGCATCTCTGCCACTATCCTGTTAGGGTACAACGTCAACCTTTCCTAAAGAAGGGTTAAAGAGAGTAGACTTTTGCTTGAATCAGGGAACAATCTTAAAAGACATACCATGATAAAAATATCCATATTTTAATCTTAATGCTCAGTACATTTCTAATAAAAATGAGTGTGGGCGAATAAAACGCACTTCACTATGAACTAGTTTATTAAAATTTAAAAAAACATGCATATCAGATCAATCTCTAAAAAAATTATAAAAAGTGGATGATATCCATTAAAGCATAAAGAAAAGTCAACAGAAAATATTGTTTCATCTACCATGAAACAGATTTGCCACTTCAATTGAATTAAAAATAATGCTACAGTATGTATACTGTTTAATTACACTAGCGTAAGAAACGCTTGGCACAAGTGTCTGTATTATGCTATAGTTCACCAATGTCAATGGAACAATTCGTAAGGCCACTTCCGTGGCCTATCGCTCAGTGTGTAGTACATACAGTGACTACACACCCACCCTCTTAATTAATCGTCCCAAATTAATCACACTGTTCCTCGCAGATTTAAAACAGAAGGTTAAAGGATTCTACCTGCTGCTACCACAGACTACTTGAGTTGCTCCACTTGCTTCGCATAGTGCATAAAGAACACCTTGGATGACCATCAGCCGGTGTACGAACAAAGATGTTCAAGGTCCATATAAATAAAGAAATTTTATGGAAGAAGCAACTCCTCTCGGATCATGACTAGCGGGTGTACTGTCAGGACCCGTTTTGCGAATAACACAGGTGAGTTTTGCCCTTAGTTATAGATAACATTGAGCCCGAGGTTTCTCCTCTGAACAGCTTTCCTCCCATAAAGTCTGAAGTTCTATGAAGATAGACCTTTAGGCACTCCACTTGACATAAGATACATCTTCCTTCAGAGGGCAGATTCCCTAGGGACCCCACCTGATGGTGGGTAGCTTGTTCTTGGTAAGAAACGGGTCTGGAAATAGATTCAGTTAAAAATAGTATTGTGTCGGCTGCTCACCCTTTCCTCCTCACTAATGAGAGAAAATCGTGAGATGTAGGTTCCTGGTTTTCTGTGATTAAGCGAAGACAGTCTACTTCTGTACTCGCTGAGACAGGGATGGATCCGGTAGCGGTACAAATTTTAGTCGTAGTTACAATGCCAGAGGGAACCACACACTATTTGGCCACTTGTGGGCCACTATTGCTGCCTTCCCTTTGAAGGATCTGTTTGTCAAGGACTTTCAAAAGGAGGTTGTGCGGAGGGAACAGATAAATACTGGACCATCTGTTCCTGTCAAGGGACATAGCGTCCACAGCCTCCGCTAGCGATCCTTGTATGGGGACACACAACGATCTATTTTCTTGTTGTCTTTCGTCGCAAAGAGGTCTATCTGCAGTTCCGGGACTTGACTCGAGATGAAGGAGAACGATCCTGCGTCTAGGGACCATTCTGACTCTATTAGTGTAAACCTGGATAGAGCGTCCGCTGTCACATTGCGGAACCCTCGAATGTGAACTGCTGACAGGTGCCATTTCTCCCTTTCTGCCAAACGAAAAATGGCCAGCATCACTTGGTTGATTTGAGGTGACCTTGACCCTTGTCGATTCAGGCATCTCACTATCACCTCGCTGTCAAGAACCAGTCTTATGTGGGTCGAGTGGTGAGGAGATACTTTCTTTAAAGTCAGAAGTACCGCCATGGCTTCTAGAAAGTTGATGTGAAATGACTTGAAAAGATTGGACCAAGCTCCTTGGACACTCTTCTGATGAGAGTGACCTCCCCAGCCTTCCTTTGAAGTGTCTGTGTGGATAGTTACTGACGGGGGAGGAGGTTGAAGAAGTATTGATTTTTTCAGTTGCTTGCCATTGGACCACGGTTTGAGAAGCGTTTGCAGTCGAGTCGGTAGAGGTCTTATTAGATCTCTTCGCGCGTTTGATGCGTATTTCCTCCAGACTCCTGTTGCATCCTTTAGCTGTGCTCTTAGCACTGGATCTGTTATTGAAGCAAACTGTAGAGAGCCCAGCACTCTCTCCTGTTCGCGTGTTGATATCCGTTTGGATTTCAGCAGCCTCTTGACAGATCCTGCTATCTCTTTCCTCTTCTTCCTAGGAATGGAAAGTCGATGTGACTCCAAATTCCAATGGATTCCCAACCACTGGAATTTTTGAGCTGGAGAAAGCCGAGACTTTATGATGTTGATCTTGAATCCCAGATGTTCCAGGAACTGGATCACTATCTTAGAAGCTTGCATGCATTCTGTCCTGGATGCTGCCCACACCAGCCAGGTGTCCAAGTAGGCTACTACTTGGACCCCCTTTAGGCGTAATTGATGGACGGCTGCGTTCGCGAGCTTCGTGAAAATCCTTGGGGCTATGTTTATCCTGAAAGGCATGGCTCTGAAGGTGTAAAGTTTTCTATGTAACTTGAAGCCTAGGTAGGAGGAGAGGTGACGATTAATTGGAATGTGCAAATAAGTGTCAGACAAGTCTATAGAGACAGCATATGCCCTTTTGGGCAGTAGGGTCCTTATGTGTTGAAGTGTGAGCATTCTGAACTTATAGTTCACTATGAACTTGTTGAGTGGCGACAAGTCTAGAATGACTCTGAGTTTTTCTGAGTCCTTCTTCGGAACACAAAACAGCCTCCCTTGGAATTTGATGGACTTAACTTTCCGGATTACTCTTTTGTCTAAGAGCTCTCGGACATATTCTTCCAGAATGGGGGTTGAGTGTTGAGAGAATTGAGGAAATTGAGGTGGAGGACTGCTCCAACTCCAACTTAGTCCATTCTTTATTAGGCTATGGGCCCAGGGATCGAAGGTCCAGCGATCCCTAAATTGCTGTAGCCTCCCTCCTACTGGAAGCATCTCACTTCTGCTGTTTTGGACCTGAGGCATTGCCTCCTTGACCGCGTCCTCCCCTGGATTCCCTTCCTCTTGAAAGGCGTCTAGAAGAAGCTCTGGCTGTTCCTCTAGCCCTCGAACGAAAGGAAGAGGTCTGCCTTTCGAAGGCTGGGTTAAAAACTGGCGACTGAGTCGCCAGTTGTTGAGGTACCAGCTGGTACGTGGTTGGAGGTTGTGCCATTATCTGAGGCACCGCGGTCACAGGAAGTTGTTGCTGTTGTTGCTGTCGGTAAGGTATAGCCGGCCGAGAGGATGGCCTAGGCCTTTTTGTGGTCCTCTTGGGTTTGGGACCCTCATCCTGAGAAGACTTTCTCTTAAGATCTAAGCCCTACTTTTTGAGAAGGTTCCTATTCTCTGTGGCGGCCTTGTCTACTACCTCTTTAACCACATCGTTGGGAAAGAGGTCTTTACCCCAGATACGAGAGGAGATCAGTTTCCTCGGTTCGTGCCTCACCGCAGCCGAGGCGAACACGAACTCTCTACAGGCTCTCCTAGCTTTAATAATGCTATAGAGATCCTTCGTAACTGTGGCCAGATGGGTTTTGGCCACTACCATGAACATATCCTGGATCTTGGGGTCACTTGCCATCGTTTCTAATGTCGTTTGCAACAACATCGATGCCGGAAGCCTTTCCTTCGTCTCTTGCTCTCTGCGCAAGAGAACCTCCGACTGTTTAGGGAGTTCCTCACCAAACTGACGTTCAGAAATATCAGCTTCCAGCTTCCCGAATGAGAAGGTAAGGTGTACGTCCTTCCAGACTCCTTGGTCCAAGGGCAAGGTCAGAGATAATAGCTTGCACTCCTCCAAGGAGGGGCATGGTTTTCCTGCCTCCACCGCCTTTAAGGCTGCCTTATATCCCTTTTCCATGAAGGGAAAGGCTCTGGTACGAGAGGCCACAAAGGCGGGAAGCTTCTTACTCAAGACTGGTACCTTTGAGTTCATGAAGCCCCTCTCTTTCATCGAGCTCGATAGTAACGCCTGAGCTTTACTATGGTAAAAAACTATGACCTCCTTCGGCTCAGTCTCCTCCTTTGAGGCTGGTTCCTTCCTAAGGCGGACATAACAGTCCGGGTAGGAATCTTTGTTGGGCCAAAATTCCACCTCTTCCAGGGGAATAGCTCCCAACTTTTCAGATATGACGATCTTCCCCGATTGTTATTGGCATGTGTTCGGCATACCTCCAAGGATTGGTATCCGAGCACAAAGGAAGATCCTTCACGTTGAGTCGTTTCTGGGGCCCACGTGATACTGCAAGTCTACGTATCTCCAGTTTCATTGCAGCTTTCTTCTCATCATTCTTCTTTTGAATTTGTTGGATTATCTCAACAATAGAAGAAAGAGTCCTTCCCAGGTCATCTGGGATAGCAGACGATGTAGAGGGAACAGGTTCTGGGTCCAGAACCGATGTAACCGACACCTCGTCGATTTCTTCCTCTTCTACTTGAGGAGCCTGGTACAGCTCCTCCTCTTGACCTTCTCCTAGAAGGTCCTTCTCTGTAGAATCCGACACCTCCGACATCCTATCGTCCAATTGGATGTCTTGAATCTACCGGATTCTGGGCAGTTGGTATGTCCACCTGAGGCTGAGGAATGACTGCATCGGCTGATGCTTTAGGGAAAAGGTAGGCCTCATATTCTCATTTGGAAGGTAGGGGCCTGAGGTGTTTTTCTAAAAACCCCTCTCCCAGGATCGTAACTTTTCCCTGGCTGCATCCCTTGACTCCGTCGACTTGGGGTTGTCAAAAGCCTCGGTAATCAGGTTAGAACATACTGTACAAACCTGAGGGTTCCAATACCAGAGATCACCTCTGGAGGCTGCGCATGCTGCGTGCCTCCTGCAATGTTGATGTCCACAGAAGTTCTTACTACGGACATTACAGAACACACTCCTGCACTTCAGATGGTCCTCCTGTAATGAGAAGAAAAATCCATGAGTATCAAGTGAAGGCTTTTCACTTATATTGAAACATTTAGCTTATATAGAAAAGCTATAAAAGAAAGAAGGAAAGACACATACTTGTATGTCCTGTCCAGTCAATTGCTGTAACCTCCCAAGATATTAAAACTAAGGTTAATTCTATACTAAAATACTTTATGTAATTTCCTAAACAGAAATTTAATGTGTAGTTTTAATATACGTGATCGAAAGAATACAGAAAGAACTAACTTTCTATACATTGTACGATCTCAACAAAAAGCTGTACAAGATAACATTAAGTATGATGAAGAACTTTAGTGTTATCACAAACTCTGTACAGCAGTTTCTACTAATGCAGTGTGTACTACACTACGAAAATAGCAACTACTGTACATAGCATGCTGTTGTGCCGGCTGGCATCTACCCCTGTATAGTTCAAAGATATACTATCCTTAACTAAGTAGGCGGCAGCCCAATGATTCGCGACTGTGTGCCGGCCGGTAATCATTGCCGGCCGGCAGCAGAAAACACTAATACCCAATTGCCGGCCGCTAATCGTAGCGGCCAGCAGATTCGGGCTGTGTTTCCACTGCCGGCAGGCAAAGGTAATAATACCCATGCTCGCCGGCAGTAGCCAAGAACCAGAGAACCTCCACCTGCCTAGCTGTTGGCTGTTGAGCCGGCAGCCGGGTTAGGGGTACCACACAATAGTCAGAGAAACAGAATGGATGTAAGGTTATAAGGCGGCATTGCCATACAACCATCCATCCAGAAAGAGTGAACTTATGGAAGGGGAGAATGTAGCATTCAGGCTTCAAAAGAATCCATAGCCTACCGGGCTCTACCGGCAGACATGGGAGGGAGACCAAGAGAGGTCTGGGGTTCATTCTGCAAAGATCAAAAGGGTTTCTGCCCGCCGACACGTAATGCCAGCCGGCAGTGAGCTGAGCCGGTCCTCCATCCTAACCTATACTAGGTACGGAAGTAGGACTGTGGCCAGAAGAAAATAAAAGAAAGAGAGGTGGGGAAGGGATAAGGGTTCTATAGACTTCGTTCTAGCAAGAGACACACTCAGCAGTTAGGGAAGCTCATCCTAACCAAGAGTTGTCTATTAGGCAGGAAGACTGCCAAGGCTTGCTATCCTCCTCCCAACCAGAACAAAGTTAGGTGAAGTTATTTGCCGGGAAACAGAGAAAACTTATTCCCCAGCCCGAGAAAAACAACGCAGGACAGTCTGCTAGGCCACTAGAGGAAGGAATCATCTCTTACAGAATCCTTCCGACATGGACTAGGGAAGCGAAGCTTCCTGTGTCCGCCCCTAACCTAGCAAAGGAGACTCATTCTCTATGCTAGGAAGAAGCAGACCACAGACTAGAGACTCTGATGTTCTGCCCTAACCCAAAAAACCAGTCACTCTGGTTATCAGGACAGGACAGACATATCCTAGAATAGTTATACCTGAATTAATATACA
>NC_090737.1:61873142-61878142 GCF_036898095.1 Palaemon carinicauda
GGGCCGCATACCTTCTTTCGTTCTTATGTTCTTTCCCTCGGGGTTTCTCTTCGGAGTTTCACCCAGGGGAATTTCTGTTAAATAATTATTCTGTTTTATTTTCCAGTTTACGATGCTGTTTGTTCATACCTGTTGTATGTGCCTTCGAAGCAGAGCTGTCCTGTTTATCCTGGGGAGTCGGCTTCGCCGCCGTCTCTCAAGGCATTCGTCAGGGGCGTTCACTTCTCTTAAAAGTTCCCTGTGACTACTGCCAGCTCTTAATTGCATCCTAGAACGATAAGGAGGTTCGCCTTCAGGGTAGTTAGTTAACTTCCCTTTTACTTTTCCCTGGTCCTTAGGCGGTTATGCTCTTGAGGCTGAGCGGCAGCCCTTGTGACTTGCTCAAGGGGCTGAGCGGTCGCTTCTGTAGCTACGCTCAAGGGGCTGAGCAGCTGCAGGATCAGTCTGGCCCTCTCTCGTTCGCGAGGGAGGCCGCACTAAGGGCTCCTCCTCGGAGGTTCGCTCCATTTGTCTCTTCTACAAAGTGTCCCCTCCCGTTCGCGTGAGAGGACACTCACAGAGACTCCTCTTCGGAGGATTGTTCCTGTTTACATCTGCTGATCTCACGGCCTTTCGGGGCTCCATCACTAGTCTCTTCCACGAGGTGCTCACCTCTCTCGTTCGTGAGAGAGGCCACTCATAGAGACTCCTCTTCGGAGGATTGTTCCTGTTGTCAACAGCTTGCTGTTCAGTCACTAACACTTCTGTGTTTAGTGTCAGGGAAACATATCTAACGGGCTCCTCTCTTCGGGGCAGGAGAGACTTTCTCACACCTTGAGTAAATCCCTTAAATGCCAGGTATCACCTGCACGCCAACGTTCCCTTACGCACTAGCGCTCGACTGCTGTTCCTGCTGATCCTGGGACTGCCTTAGAGACACCCTGTTCCAGTATTCTGTTAAACTGGTACCAACGTTCCCTGCGCATTTGCGCACATCGTTGGGGTTCCTGAGATAGCGCACTGGCGCTCTCCAGCGGTTCAGCCTTCGGTGTCTCTAAGTCTCTTCTACAAAGGCCACCTCTCCAGTTCGCGGGAAAGGTACCTCACAAAGACCACTCCTCGGAGTATTTAGCAGTCCCTCAGTTGATCGTCGGCACTGAAGTAGACCTCCTGGTTCTCTTCAGGGGATGCCCTCCCTTTTAGGGACACATCCTAGTTCCTGATCTACGAGTTAGCGATCCTTCAACCATTTCCGACGATCTTCTGTTGCACAGGGGCCTACGATCTTCACTCACGCATAAGCGCTGAAGACCGCCGGCGAGCGGGATTATTTCCCGCTCGCGATCGTCGAAGATCGTTAGCCGACGATCTTCTACGCGCTAACGCGTAAATACTGTATCGCCCGCGCGCGGGATGGTTTCCCGCGCCTGATCTTCAAGGCCCTTCCGCTCGCGGTTTTTCCGTTCGCGATCGTCGAAGATCGTTAACCCGGCAACGGTCGTTAGCCGGCGATCTTCGGATCCAGCGCTAGGCGCGCAAGCACCGACAATCTTCTTAGTGCGCGTAAGCTCCGATGATCGTTCTGTGCATGGGATAGTTTCCCGCGCACGGCAACGAGGCCATCCGCGTGCAGTTCTCCGCACACGATCGTCGACGGCCGTTCGCCGCCGATCTTCGGATTCGGCGCTAGGCGCGCGAGCGCCGACGATCTTCACAGTACGCGTAAGCCCCGAAGAACGTTCCGTTCGCGGGATGGTTTCCGCGCGCGGCCATTGAGGCTCACGCAATCATCGCACGGATCGTACGCGCGCTATTTCCTGCTCGCGATCGTCGTAGATCGTCCGCGCGCGGGCACCGAAGTTTTCCTGCTCGTGATCGCCGAATATCTTCTCTCGCGCGCGAGCGCTGACAATCTTCGCTCACGCGTGAGCATCGGAGATCATCCGTGCTCGCGCGAATCGCGGACGATCGTCTTACATAGTGGGAGATCATACGCACACGGGCACTATGGTTTTCTGCTCACTGTCTCCTACGGTCTTCTCTCGCGCTAGCGCCGACGATCTTCGTACTCGCGTAAGCACCGAAGATCATCAGCGTTATTCCTCCGCGCGTGGGATGGTTTCCCACATGCAATCGCCGACAGCGCTAGCACCGGCGATCTTTTTTCGCCGAGATCATTCGCGCGTGGGATGGTTTCCCTCGCCCACGATCTTTCATGCGCAAGCGCTAGCGATCTTCATACACGCGGAAGCGCGGGGATCGTTCACGCGGACGCCGATACGCCCACGCTCACGCGGGTACGCGGGCATGCGGGCGCGGTTATTCTGCTATGCATGCTTTATTCACACGCTACCCAGATCTGTGCTTTTCGCGTGATCGGCGCACCGTTCTCCGACACGACCGCGCCCTGTTTACATCAGGGCTTATGGCGGTCAGGCCACCTCCGCGTTTCCCTCCCCCGCAGTGCAGAGCAGAGCCCTCTCCGGAGGGGGGGGAGGTTTCCGGACAGGTCAAGGTCTCTTCTCCCTTCATTTCAGATTCTCTATGGGCGAACCCTCATTTGTCATCTCCCCCAGAGGATCGAACGATCCTCTTCCCTCCAGAGGGAATCCCTGTCAGCGCGAGGGTTGGTTGTCATCCCTGGTGGGATGCCGTCGTCAGAGCGCTCAAGCAGGCGATGAGCCTGTGCCTTCTGACTGGGGTCACTAATCAGTAGCAGCTTCCTCTCCCCCTGAAGGGGGTGAGAGGAATCCCTGGCATGGTATCTTCCCCAAGGACTATCCTGTCCCTTCGCGAGTCCTTACGCAGGCAATGAGCTCTCCTCAGACTTCATCTCCCCTCCCCTGCAGATGAGCATTGCCCATCCCCAGGAGAGTCGGAAGACTCGGTCCTCTCCCCCTTCACTCCATAGGGAGAATCCCCGCCTCTTCCTGAGGGTCCTATTGTGCGGAGGGGGCGAAGCCTTACATCTTTCATTGCTGGGGTACTGTTTCCCTCCTAGAGGGATCCTAAGGCCCTCTCTTCCGCAAGGGTTCGAAACGATCCAGTTGGACCCTTTGGGCATGTCTACGAGTCTCGGCAGGAAGAGCCTCCTTGGATGGGAAACCCCGCTGCCAGTCCATCAGGAGGAGGAGCTCCAGGGGTCGGAACTTGCGTCCTAGCAGGTTCTGGCCCTCAGGAGAAACCTCAAGGGGATCCCAGATCCAGAGATTCCTCTTCGGTAAGGGAAGGATACGGTACTGGACCGAGTCTACTCACTCAAGGACTCCCTTACGGCAGTGCAGCTTGCCCTGGTCTCAGGGAATGGAGAGCGCCAGAGACCAGGCCGAGGTCCAGCTCTCCGAGCTTGTCTCCTTCAACAGTCCCGGCTGGTATCGAGCCCCTCCCTCCTCCCTGGGTAGGGATCGGTGAGGGGACGGGCCCTCCGGGCGGAAGTCCAGCCCATGTCGGAGATACGCCCCCTCCAAGAGGTGGCCAACGGGTTCCGAGGCCTCCTTAATCATCTCCTTCCCTTCTCGACTCTGTACAGGGTCGTCAAACAGTCCTCGCTCAGCATAGCGAAAGCAGACGCGGTCAGCTTTGCGGTGAGACCACAAGACTTCGTGAGTACTCTGGTCTGGTAGGACTCGTACTTCCGGTCCCAGTTCACCCATCTTCAAGGAAGTACTGTGGAGTTTGCCTGGAAGGCGGATATACCTGTTCAAGGGCTGTGCTTCGGCCTCTCCACAGCTCCTCAACAGTTCTCTGATACTTCCACTCGGATCTCTTAACGGGCTCTCAGGATCGGCATCCGGCCACTCCGTTTCCTGAGTGACTGGCCGATCCTGGCAGACCCGAAGGCATCCCTTCTTCGTCATCGGGACAAGCTCCTTTGACTTTGCCAAGTTCTAAAGATCATGGTGGTCCTCGAGGAGTCCTCCCCGCAGCCCTCTCAGAGTCTGGTATACCGAGCCTGGTCTTAGGCTCCTATCTCCCGAAGCCTTCCTTTCAGACAAAAGGGTACCAAGGCAAAGGAAGGTCGCGAGACCTTTCCTCACACGAGAAGACGCCCCAACCCAAGGTTGTTACGTCTCTCCTCCCTGGCCGGTCTGGTTTCCACAGTCGCCTCAGGATGAGTTCTCTCCAGTGGCGACTCGGGGCGCGGGGGAGTCGGGACACGTCTCCCCATACGCCAAGACCCCTAGGGGACAACCAGTACAGACGGACCCATAAGGGTGGGAAGGAGACGAGGGCCTACAATAGGGAGTGGTCCTTCTCGTCCTTCCCCCAAACTTGATGCTGTCTTTGGACGCGCTAAAGGAAGGGGGGGAGGGCCCACGTTCTGATCCACGGGTCCTTAGGCTGGTGGTCAGAACCAGGAAGAACCTTCTCTAGACCTACTAGAGAGGGAAACCGTGTTTCTGGCACTTCAGTAGCTCCACCTAGCCTGGCGGGCTACTCTGTGGTTATGAGGATCAACAACACCACAGTGATGGTTTTCTGGCCCAGACAAGGAGGTGCTTTTCAGTACAACCATCCCATCCTGTGGTAGAGATACCGGGATGGTCCAAGTCCCCCTCGGTCTCTTTAGCAGCTCGCTTGATTCCAGGCAAGGAATGGGCTCGCCGACAGTCTGAGCAGTGTGTCACGGACACCACATTCCGAGTGGTCTTTGTATCCTCAAGTAGCCTATAAGTCCTGTCTCGGTGGGGCTTCCTCTGTGGACCGTTTCGCTACAGCACTGAGCTGCAGACTCCCGCTGTACTGCTCCCCGGTCACAGATCCCAAGGCCCTCTGGTTGGATGCTTTCCAGCAACAGTGGGACACCATCGATGTGTTGCCTCCGTAGCTTGCTCCAACTTCCCGCCGGTAGTCTTTCCAGCTCCTCCTCAAAGAGAGAGGATTTTCGCAAAAGTGGCGAAAAGAAGGCCTGGACACCTGCGCAAGTCTTCCGCAGTAGTCTCCCAGGCAAAAGAGCAAGTTTCTGAGGCCAGTTTCGGGGAGAGGGCATTCCTCCACACGATGCCGCTTCCAGCGATGGC
>NC_090737.1:61885642-61888142 GCF_036898095.1 Palaemon carinicauda
GAGAATGTGGAAATAATAGGTTTCACTATTCGGTGTGTGTGTCGGCAAAGGAAAACTCAGCCTTAAACAGAGAGATATCCACTATAGTACAGTTTGGTCAATCATAGGACGCAATAACTCTCTAGCATTAGTATTTCAATGGGGCTTGGTGCCCTGGCCAGTCTATTATATAGTATATATATTCATATATAACCAAATACACACACACACTATATATATATATATATATATATATATATACATGATTATGTGTGTATCTGTGTGCGTGCATGTGCCTTCGTTTATATGTGTGCATGTGTGTACGTCTAACTCACAAGGACACCTGATGTTCAGATGCAAGAAAATACAAAGGAATTAAGATATTGAGTTTATCCTGACTATCATTTCGTCTTTGACTTCTTCATACACATTATGTATAACTGTGTGCACATATGTTTGTTGTTACTCGTGGCTGGGTTTTTATTTACATACTTTGGTATGTAGAATATGTGCAATTGTGTATGCATATGGAAACATGAATAAATGTATGAATGTGTGTATGCATGTTATTGTATACAATTGTCTACAGTATAGGTATGTACAGTATATGGGTGTGTATATCTATATATCTTATATTGATACAAAAAGATTTTAGGTAACTAATATGTGGCTTGAAAAATAAATCACACGATTTCTGAAATGCCCATTCAAGCATTCCTCCTGAAGAAAGGGCCACGACAGCACTGGTGAAGTTGGGTTTTCGCAGATAAGTTTTTTTATTTATTGTTCTGCAATTGTCTGCGTGCATGTTTGTATTCTCTCTGTTCCTCATATATCACATATGTCACTCTCGATTAGTAATTCCTATTGAAGAAGTCAAGTGAAAAAGGTATTAGTGATTCACTCAATATTCACATTTTCCATGTGTATTTCCATAGATATATGGCTATAACTTATCGTGATGAAATGGATTGTTCACTGTTATGACTAGTAAGGCTATGCTAGCCAGGCCCACCAATACTAGGTTGGCTTGTTGTTAGCTATCAGACCAAAATTTCCCATCATTACCAATCTACACTGGACAGCGGGGTGATGAAAGCTGGTCAAAATCCAGACATGATTAAGACAACTCTGTGTCTATCCCCAGTCCCCAGCAGCAGTGGACCAACTGCTCAAGTTGGCAGGTAGGTATATCCCACTGCAGGTTGAACTGAAATTCTAGAGACAAGAACCTTTTAAAACTGAACCTTGCCCCATACAATTTCAGGACCCTGTCTAAGGAAGATCCTACTATTCCATTAGAAGAGCTAAAATAAATAAACTGGGATATAATGGGATTTAGAGAAATTAGAAGAACTGGATATTCTTATATTGAATTAAAAGAGGGTCAAAAGTTTTGCTTCAGAGGATATGAAAGGAAAAAGGAAAATGGAATGAATTTTCTTATTAGTAAAAATCTTGCAGGTAACGTAGAAGAATTTTATAGTATTAGTGATAGAATTGAAGGATAATTGTGAAGTATAAACTGGCAACTAACAACACCGTATACAACGGAAAATATAGGAAACTTTCTATGAATATCTGGAGATCTCTGAAAAAAAAAATGATTTTTTTCTTCTTTGGAGGGGAGAGGACATTGCTTAATTCAATGCTAAAGTAGGTCAGAAGAAAAGAGAAGAATCAACAGTACAGAAATTTGAAGTAGGCACACGGAATGTAACATTTTTGAGAATAAAATCATGAACGGCTTTTTTTTTTCTTTTTTTTTATGAAATTGAATATAGAAAATAAACAGAAAGAAGCCAAAATGGAAACAAAAGAAAAATTAAATAGTTTTCTTCTCAGTGAAAAGATAAATTATTGTTAAATGTTAAACAAGTGACCATAGAAAGGCGAGAAGCAGAATTTGTTTAGGTCTAAGGATAGAAAGAGAAAAATTATTTTAAGAAAAAAATAGCCACCTCTGTAATAAGAGAAATATGTAATGGATTTAGTTTAGTAATACAAAACAGGACTGATAAAATCTAAAGAAATAAAAAAGGAAATGACTAATGATTTAACCAAATTTCTATTGGAATCAGCCGAAGAAGTAGGTTGAATAGTTCCGAAATATGATCAAAGATAACTATCAGAAAAAAAAAAAAAAAACACTTAATAAAGAAATAATTGGAAATAAGGGTAAAATGTCAGGGAGGTGAAATAGAATTAACAGGAGTATCCAAACAATAAACAAAATAAAAAAAAAGACATTCGTAAAAACAATCATATAAAAATAACGGGAGCACTAAAGATATGAGTAACAATAAATTGATGAAAAAAAAAAAAAATTAAACACGGAGCCGACAGATGTTTGCTTCAAAGGATGAAAACTGAAATATCATCACCATTAGAGATGGAGTGATATAAATTGCATTGGATTTCTTTACATTGCTATACAGTACTGAAGTAAGAAATATCTTTGTCAATAGAAATAATTAAAACCTGAGCCGGTACCAAATATGTCAGTAGGAGAAGTAAGAAA
>NC_090737.1:61918142-61923142 GCF_036898095.1 Palaemon carinicauda
TCTCTCTCCCAATCACTTTCATTCCCCACAACTCTGAACCATACATCACAGTTGGTACAAGCATTTTCTTATAAAGAGCTCTCTTCACAGTGATCCCCAAATCCTCACTCTTTACCACTCCATACGCAGGCTTCCATATATCTACGTCCTTCATTCACTTTCTGATGTACTTCTCCTTCCACTCCACCATTTGCAGCAACAGCAGGATCCAAGTACTTATACCTGATCTGCCCTTTCAAGTAACATATGAGAAATAACCTAATACACATAGGCCCAATGTTCAACACAAAAGCAGCTAAACTAGATAAACACTACGCCAGCAGACCTGGCATCATACTTACAAAAGATAGAGCACACTTAAACTACGACATATTACCAGTACCAATTACTGCAGCTGATCATATTCCAATCATAATAACACTCTGAATAAAACCAATATTCAAGGAAATAAAAGAAACACAAAACATAAAGAAGGCGAATTGGGAATTCTTCAAAGATACAATAACAAGGAAAATAGCCACACAGGAGGAAGAGATAGAACTAAACAACAATGACACTACTGCAGAAAATACAATAAACTCAACAATTAACAAATGGATGCCTGAGATATCAGAGAAAATAGAAACTCTATCTCCAATAAAGTTAATATCATAACATAAACACATCCCATATAGCGAAATCATGGAACTACTCACCCAAAAATTCAATTACCTACAAACAAACACACATAGGTGGAGAAGGATAACATAAACCTTAACAAAACATTCAAAAGGAAATAATTGAAGGATTTAACCGATTAAACATAGAAAACTGGAACCACACGATAATAAAACTAGGATAAATAAACAACGACTCAGAGAAATTTTGGGAAAATTTGCAAATAATACAGGGAAACCCCAAAATAAAGATCTCATACTTAATTAATAGTAATAGTGATAAAGTAAAGGATATGGAAGACTAAATTGAATTACTAACCAAAAAATGGGCAAGCACACTCGATAATACAGAATAGAAAATGCAAATTTTGACAGACATAGAAACAGAAGTCCTCAACTTCCTACAAGGAAATAGGAAACAAATAGTCCCTATCAAAATCCAGATCTGAAAAGACCGGATAAGGATAACTACTTAATAGCAGACATTAAAATACACAATTTAATGAAAGCAGTGAAAGCCTTTAAACACACAGCAAAAGGTAAAAGCGGCATAAATAAGCTAATGTTATCAAAACTTCCAATGGTGGCATGGAGAAGACAACAAATATTAAACCTAACACTCTCAATGGGATATTACCCAAAAGCAAATAGAGAAGGAAGATTCATACTTCACCCTAAACCACGGAAAGACTCAAAACTGCCAGCAAACACAAGGCCAATAACCCTGCTGAAAGTGCCAGGAAAAACGTTTGTAAAAATCATAAACACAAGACTAAGGAGATTCCTAGAAAATAAGAAATTCTACAAACGGCAACACGGCTTCAATACGGGGAGAAGCACTGAAATTGCCCTCATGGCAATTTACTAAACAATAGCAATGAATCATCTACATAAAAACCACCAATGCAATGACATCTTTAGAGATATCTCTAAGGCATTTGACAAACTATGCCAAGACGGTCTTAAATATAAAATACTCCAATTAGAACTACCAATAATAGTGGAAAATCTCGTCTCATGCTGCATAAAAGACAGAACTGTCAGAATACGTAGCAGAGATGGGAAACTGGGTGAAACAATAGATATAAAAAGTGGAGTACCACAGGGGGGCATACTATCCCCAACACTTTTTTTAAGATACACAGCAGATGAAAACCCAAAAAAAATTCCAAAATGAAAACAAAAGAAACATATGTGGCTCGAACAATAACAACAATAACGATAATAATGATAACATCAATGAAAACGACGAAATACTCCATAACATATACAATCTTGAACCAGTAAATGTCAGGTACCACAGAAGAGCCATACAAGCCTGGGAAAGATTAAAAACTATTTACCCAGAATTCCAGAGTATTAAAATAAAACAATAAAATAAAAAGTAGATAAACATAAATAAATAGGCAAGCCCAGGAAAAGGAATAATCATGAAAACTCAAGTCTCTCGCAGGTTGGCAAGAGAACTCACCTCCTGGAAGCCCACAAGGCATCATGTTAACACAAAAAAATCAACAACAAAGAGCTATTGGGTCTGCCCCAATCTTCTCACCTCCCAAAGAACTTCATTTTAATACTTTTCCCTCCAATCCTAGTCCCCCCTCCCCTCCCCCACTTATTCTATCCCCCTTAGGCCTGTACTGTATCTGTAGCTGTAAGTAAGACACCATTCAACCTGACAATCAGTCTTTCACCACCATCCCTTCTCATGTATGTCGTAACCTTACACTTACCCAGATTAGCCTTTCCAGGCTCTTAAGTTTCTGATGCATAAGATAATATTGTTAAGACCATCTGATTTAATATCTCTTTGAGAAAAAGTGATATATGACTTTTCACACTCTAATTTTCTTTACAAAACACTCTCTTCCCCATGCTTATTATTCTTTCAATTTAGTCTTATGACCTGGGAGAACGCTGTCCCAAGTTTCCATACTAATTAACAATCTCTAGAGTGTAATCCAATATCGTTATTTGCTCTCTCTCTCTCTCTCTCTCTCTCTCTCTCTCTCTCTCTCTCTCTCTCTCTCTCTCTCTCTCTCTCTCTCTCTCTCTCTCTCTGTATTTCATGTAAACTTATATTAGTTTTATTTATAATCATTTTCATTCTTACATTCACGCTTTTTATTTTCAAATCTAATATCTTTTGCAATTCCTCCCATGACTAACTAAATATAACTATGTCATGTGCAAATCTTCTGTTGTTAAGGATTCCCCATTAATGTTATTTATTACATTATCCCAATCTAAATTCCTAAATACTATGAATAGAAGAAGAGAGATGGAGTCTCCCAGCCCATGAACTGACATTTGATGACAACCCAAATGGAAAGAATTAGGTGCAAGATAATTAAGTACAATAACATTTGAGCTCCGACATCTGATCCTGGATAGTGGTATAGAAAGTATTTCATTACAAAGACAATGGTGGAACAATGAGATGATACTTTGTCATATAAAAATGTGCTGCTCTAACGAGAGTCGAAACTCAGATAAACGTTGCTTGAGATTTTTTTTTTCTTTTTTTTTTTAAATGGTGCAGAATAAGCCTTACAATCTAGTATGTTTTCTACAAGTGACTCCTTTGTCAAGGAGTGAATGACTTGTGAGATCAGTAAGAAAAATATTTTTTTTTTCAAAATTAATCTAAGATTTTGTTTTAATTTCAAGGAATATTACATTTTCAATTTATCAATACACACTAGTTAATTTCAGAGTATCCAAATACTTTTTCATATAATAGCTTTTGTTTTATCATATGACTCATGATCCAGTTTCTTTACACAGGCCTTATTTCCTACTTCTTGTTTTTAACCTGCTGATATCCAATAAATATATTTCTGCCACGACAAGATTTCCTATAAAAACCATTCCAACTTTTCTTACTTTTTAGTTTCTTTCTCTAATACCTCTTTTTTTTTTTTGACACTGCTTATCACCAAGTAATGTTTCCCTTTTTTCCAATATTTCTCATACAACTTTTTCTGACAATATTTTTTATATCTTCTTCCTTACCACCTTTATCTCTGCATTAAGGGGTCAGTTGTCTCATGTGCCTTCTCTCAAAGGCATCTTTTACCAAATCTCTTTTCTTTATATAAATCTTCCCTTTATCTGGCGCTCATTCTCGATCTTCTCTCCCTAACAGGTTACTCCTAAGCCTACTTCCGCTGTCCCAAGGCTTCTTTAATTCTATTCACAATTTCAGTCACACATCCTCCCTCCAGATTTATAGTAGCACCAAATTATCTAAAATTTTCCATTTGTTTTATAATGAAGCCTCTACTTTCATGTATGGTTATCCTGTTCCTACCTTCATTACTGATCACCATAGGTTCAGTCTTTCACTAACTTACCCTCAAGCCATCCCTCCTCAAAGTCTTTTGTAACTCTACAACCTTTCTCTGTAAGTCTTCATACTTTTTAGGTGTTATCACCAAATAATCTGCATATAACAACTCTCCCAAGTCTTCATTTCTAAGCTTCTCACTTAATACATTCATGACCAATGCAAATAAAAATGGGGTTAAGGCTGACCCTGCTGTATCCCAACATTAACTTCAAATGTGTCTGTTTTCCTCAGGCTATTTTATTACTTTTGTCCATGTTCTTTGTATATCATGTCTTCTATTCTAAAGAACTTCTCTGGACTTTCCTCTCCAAAAAATCACTTCTATTGGTTTTCTATCATATCCCTTCTCTTGATCTAAAAAAATTTCAGAGGAGCTTCTGGTTTCCTTCGAATCTCTTTTCTTATAGTTTGCATACTATAGATATGGCATCCAAATATTCCCTTCAACTCATTAACCAATACTGCCATTTCCCATTATTTACAATCTCCTCCAATCCTTCAACTAGTTCTCTCTAAAAAAAACTTTCAAACCATGTTCTCTTAGTTTAATTGACCTGTAGTTAACAAATTCTATGATTTTACCTTTCTGTTGGAACATATATACCGTTAAACACTTCTCCTAGTCCTCAGGCATTATTTTTAATTCCCATATTGCTTTTAATATATCCATAATCCATTCTTCCCCCTCTATAGCTAGTATGTTGACCATTTCAATTTGAAACTGATGGACCTGATGATTTACCATTTTTCGTTTTACCCAAATGCCCGCTTCACTTCTGTATTCCGTATCTTCATCACCTGCCCTTCCAACCATTGTGGTTCTCCCAGCTCCTCTCTCTCTCTCTCTCTCTCTCTCTCTCTCTCTCTCTCTCTCTCTCTCTCTCTCTCTCTCTCTCTCTCTTTTACAGTTTTCAATATTTGTTCATAAATTATCTTCATCTCCTATGCAGTCTATTTCCATCTCTATCAGTTAATTGCCCACAAATCCTGCT
>NC_090737.1:61928142-61933142 GCF_036898095.1 Palaemon carinicauda
ACTCTAGTGGTTATTACGATTAGCTGTCTAACTAATAGGCAAATTCGAACCACATGAAAAACAACTGACTCTCATGATTATTATGATTGGCTATCTAACTACTAGGCAAACTCGAACCACATGGAAAATAGCTGACTCTCGTGGTTATTACTATTGGCTCCCTAGCTACTAAGCAACTTGAACCACATGGGAAACAACAGACTTTCGTGGTTATTACGATTAGCTATCTAACTACTTCGCTAACTTGAACCACTTGAAAAACAGCGGAATCTCATGGTTATTACGATTGTCTTTCTAACTATTTGGCAAACTCAAACCATATTGGAATCTTTTCTTCGAAAGACCATAAAAAAAATGAAAAGTGCTAATTAAAAAAAAAAAATTTAACACTGATATACCAATAGTGAATTTGCTTAAAATTACAGCTATTTCATGTAATCACTGAAATTTTCCGTAATCACTGGAATTCACAGTTATTATATATAAGTGCCAATGGTCACAGTGATTACAAGTATTCACTGAAAGTTTTTATGATTGCATTATATATATATAATATATATATATATATATATATATATATATATATATATATATATATATATATATATGTATATATATATATATATATATATATATATATATATATAATATAATATATATATATATATATATATATATATATATATATATATATATATATATATATATATAATATAATATATATATATATATATATATATATATATATATATATATATATATATATGTACATATATATATATATATATATATATATATATATATATATATATATATATATATACATATATATATATATATATATATATATATATATATATATATATATATATATATATATATGTATATATTGAATGTGTTTGAGATGAAGTGTCTAAGGAGTATGGCTGGTGTATCTCGAGTAGATAGGGTTAGGAACGAAGTGGTGAGGGAGAGAACGGGTGTAAGAAATGAGTTAGCGGCTAGAGTGGATATGAATGTGTTGAGGTGGTTTGGCCATGTTGAGAGAATGGAAAATGGTTGTCTGCTAAAGAAGGTGATGAATGCAAGAGTTGATGGGAGAAGTACAAGAGGAAGGCCAAGGTTTGGGTGGATGGATGGTGTGAAGAAAGCTCTGGGTGATAGGAGGATAGATGTGAGAGAGGCAAGAGAGCGTGCTAGAAATAGGAATGAATGGCGAGCGACTGTGACGCAGTTCCAGTAGGCCCTGCTGCTTCCTCCGGTGCCTTAGATGACCGCGAAGGTAGCAGCAGTAGGGGAGTCAGCATTATGAAGCTTCATCTGTGGTGGAAATGTGGGAGGTTGGGCTGTGGCACCCTAGCAGTACCAGCTGAACTCGGTTGAGTCCCTGATTAGGCTGAAGGAACATAGAAAGTAGAGGTCCCCTTTTTGTTTTGTTTCATTGTTGGTGTCGGCTACCCCCCAAAATTGGGGGAAGTGCCTTAGTATATATATATATATATATATATATATATATATATATATATATATATATATATATATATATATATATATATATATATATATATATATATATATATATATATATATATATTTATAGATGTATATCCGACATACATAAACAAAGTTCAAACTCACAAAAGTGAAAGTACACATACATAGCCGAGAGATAAAACGCTAAACGTCATAGTTCGAAAACTGCAAAAACTCGAGGCAAGTGTTGAGCCTTTTGATGATCAACTACATAACAAAGTAGCCACATATGGGTGGTCAAAAAGAGAAAAAGCGATTCAAGTAATTAAGGTTGCTGAAAGAGGCTCTGGCAATGGAGGTATTGTGTTGGCCACAAGGCAGTTTAAGAATTTATACTGAAATCAAACTATGTTTAATTAAGAAATATGCCTTACCCGATGCTAGAAAAGGGGACGTAAAAAACAAAATTACAAACCAAAAGTTCGGGAAGGTGAATTCATTTTTACTTTTGCAACTTGTATTTTGGAGATTGTGATTTGTTCGCTACCCGGAGTGTCAAACTCCCATAAGGTGATAAAAAAGCAATTGGCCGTAAACATATTCACAGATTAGTAAACCCGTATTTATCTGGTTATTTTTTCGATGACAATCACTCGTTAGCAGACGTATTGATGGCGATACAAAACATTCTAGACATGAGAATAACGGCCCCGATTCCGAGAAAGTGGCAGCCAGGAGAGACACTCACCAACCCCCAAAGCGGGAGAGGTGAGGACTTAGTCAGCAGGTGAGAAGTGTCTTCAGGTTCCTGGCAGTGTGGGAGAGAGGGCAACGACGAGTGGAGCACCACACCCAAGGAACAGCACACTATTACATTTGTCAGGTTTACGGTCATCTATCGAGAGAGTGCCCAGCAAAAACGGTGATGGGAGGCAGGCTGTGGCACATGCACTCCATCCGAGGAAAAGGAAACAGAGGAAGGGGGAGACGAGGGAGATCAATGCCTCCCCCGCAAGACATCAGAAGCAGCAACCGAGTCAGCGGTGAGAGTGACTACGACGAACTTGATAGAGCGGGCACTGGGACCTCCATCAGCATCCCAGACCTCATCCCCGCATCACTAGGGACAGGAGCAAGGGGCAGCAGCATTGCAAGCGAGGTTGTTGGCACGTGCTCCATATACAGTATCCTAAAAGGCAGCTAGGAATGTTAGCAGTTAGGATTGACCAACCAGATATGTCCGTCTGTGTGCTGATCGACACTCGAGCCGGTGTTTCGCTGATTGAAAAAAGATTCTCCTCAAACCTACTACAGTTAGCAGCATCCATCATCCTCGACACGCCAGGATGAAATAAACTGTATGCAAGACATACAACGATCGTCAACTTTAAGGTGGGATCCGTGAAGTTTAATCATGATTTTTTTGCCTTGCCCACCTTAGGAATTCCAGGAATCGAGGGTGTATTAGGGTTAGATTTTATCAGTAGTAATTAAATATGCATATTTGAGGATTAATATACAATAACAGTAAAAGCAGGAGGGTGCTTTTTGCCCATAGAAAGTCATGAGTGAGTAAGTGCTTGTGCGGGCACGGAGAGACGATTAAGTAAGGTAACAGCTGTACCTGAGAGAGGAGAAGTGTTGTCTCCACAGACACTTACGACCATATCAGTGACCCCGTGCCAGCCTCTTCCGGAAGGAGCCAAAGTCGTTGTTAAACCCCATGACAATTGTGCAAACATAGTCTTAGAGGCTTGTCAGAAATAAAAGAGAACAGAGCTGATATGGCGATATGTAATTTGTCAAAAAAAAGAGTTGTGTTAGGAAGTGATTCTGTGTGTGAATTATAGTTATATAAAACAGCTAATAATGGGATCTTGGGAGCCAATACTCCACCCCGCACAGACAAACGCACTTAGAAATTGATTATGCAAGTTTCAAAACTATGTCCCCCAGAATATTAACCTGTAGTTAGTGACATTGTTAATAATTATTCCGATGTAATTGCAATTGGAGACGAGCTACCAAGGAGTATTAATCAATTTCCCTTTAGCATTGAAACTGGGCAGGCGGAGCCGATGAGGTCAAGGCCTTATAAGGTGCACATTCATTTCCAGGGAGAGATAGAAAGGGAAATTGGTAAACTAAGGGAACGAGGGATAATCGAGTAGAGCGAATCCCTCCGGGCTTCTCCAATTGTAGTTGTTAGGAAAAAAGATGGTTTGTAAGATTGTTTATTTATTATAGGAAGTTGAATGCAGTCACTAAGGAAAATGCATTTCCATTGCCCTCGATCAAAAAATTACTTGTGAAGGTACAGAATAGTAAATATCTTACAGCTATTGATTTAAAGTCTGGATACTATCAAATCCCCATTCGGGAAGACAGTAAATGTAAAACGGCATTTATAGCTAACGATCAACTATTTTGGTTTAATTTTCTTCTTTTCAGTGATAAAAAAATAATTTCTCATGAGTAATGATGGCAGTTTTGTCGCCCTTAATTGGCCATAATGTTCTTTTTTATTTAGACGATATCATAGTTACAGGCAAAACAGGTGAAGAACATAATACTGTAATAATATTCGTAAAGTTTTAAAAGCATTGCGACGTAAAAGTATGAAAATAGATGTGTCAGAGTGCAAATTTTTCTTTAAACAAGTCTAGTTTTTAGGACAAAAAATAACCCCAAGAGGTATCAAACTGTACCTCAGTAAAGTAAAAGCTATTAAAGATTTCCCCAGACCACGTACCCCTAAGGAGGTAGCTGGGTTTCTTGGACTCGCTGGGTATTACCGTAAATTAATAAGAGGTTTTGGAGAGATAGCGAAATTCTTAGATGCTTTAAAGAAAAAAAAAAGTAATAAATTGGGAAGTAGAGGAAGAAACGGCCTTCAACCATCTGCAAGCTGCCTTAACTAGCAATGACTTATTCGCATATCCTAGATCTGATCGCCTGTTTTTAGTGACAACAGATGCGAGTGACTGTTATGTATTATTGTAACAATGTACTATATTATTTCAAGTGTTTCAGGTATTGCGCAACATTGCATCATGTTGCATGAATAAGACATGTTATGCTTTGATCATAAGAGTAATGATTTGTTTTGGTATTAGGATTCAAACATTTGTTGATTACCTCAGATAAGATAGGATTCTTTATGATTTGTACTGGAGTAGGATTTAAGTCTTTTCAGAGCGATGCTCTTTTGTTAAGCAATGTTTTGGTTTATGAGATTTGTGTAAGACGCTCCATATACACTTGCGAGTCAGCTGTCACAAAGTGAAGTTCATAATGTAGTCTTTTATACATTAAACGTCTTTTTATAATACCAACGTATTATTATCCATCAAGCACACATCGACGAAGATGGGATCAGCTGAGAAATAATTACTAACAATTTATCATCTCTGTTCCAGGTAATTATTATGGTTAATAGAACTTCCTACCTAAGCATCCATATATTATAGTATCATAACTCTTAGTGGCATAATATCTCAACGAGATGATAAAGGTAGAGAGCAACT
>NC_090737.1:61938142-61940642 GCF_036898095.1 Palaemon carinicauda
TCCTTTTAGCAAATATACATATTTCATTTTTTTTTTAAATATTATTTCGGAAAATGAGTATGGTTAAGTTGGCAGATGATAATCTCTTTTGGGTTAAAAATCTAAAATTTATTAGGCTTCCATTTATAAAAGCAAACTTGATGGTCGTCGAAATTTCAATATTTCATATAAAAATTATTTTAAATATATCACCTTTTCAGTAGGCATGAGGCGGTAGCAAGCATATGCACTTCATGCCACTGATGACCTGACATAATACTCTGAGAATAAAATCTATACATTTTCTGTTTCAACATCATCAGGGTTTTTTTTTTTATATTTCTTATTTTTTTATGAATCACCAACATAGCTATATTACTATCTAGCATAGAATCTTCATATAAAGACAAGAACTGTGACTTTTATTTGTAAGGTATAAACTTTAAATTCCGAAAGATATACGTATTTCAAGAAAAAATTTTCTTATATCTATTCTAGTAAAAACTACCATTATTGGCTGTGATTTTGAATTCTCTGAGCACGCCCACATAAAATCACGAATAATCAAACTTCCCAGGTCATTTCATAATAAGATATCAATTATCATTATTTCATCATAAAAGTGTTCAACAATACTCCTAATTTCAGTAGTCTACTTTAGTATATTTTCAATACAACAATGTCTTTTATGAATGAAAAGGAAAATATTATTGTATCCTTTCTAACGATATATATATATATATATATATATATATATATATATATGTATATATATATATATATATATATATATATATATATGTATATATATATATATATATATATATATATATATATATATATATATATATATATATATATATATATATATATATAAATACACACACTTTATATTGTGATGCAAAATGTTTTGTGAGCCGAAACATCCTTTGGACTGAGTTATGTCTTATAGATCAAAAGGATAAATTATCTCCCAGATCAGAGGGTTTAGACTGCAAATAAATACTCACATATCCTCCTAAGCGTTTTGTCTATTAACTCTTAGTCTGCTGGACAACAGAAACTAAAGGGCGACTTTGCAATTCTACAATCGAAGGACCATGCGGGAGTTTTACACTATTTTAGCATTCATGATTCTCCTATGGAATAATTGTTAGAAATTTTGATTTACTGAGTTCTTTTATATGGAGTTTAACAACACGTTTTCAGTTTAACTTGTCCTTTTATTTAAAAAAAAAAATAACACTTACATGACAAGAACAATAAACAAAAGAACTCTTTAAACCTGGACCACTTAGGTAGGAGTAGGTAAATTAATTTAATAGCAGAGCAGAGCTTGTAGGTTGAACTCTGGCTGCAGTCTTATTGTTCTTAAAGAATTATAATAGCCTAGACCAGGTTGTCTCCTTTTACAGCTCACGTGGGAGACATATCGAAGGGGGTTGGAATCCATCTGCCAAGAGTTTGGCCGAGTGAAGCTGTGAGTCCCACCATGAAACCTCGTCATAGGGTAGGAAGATTCAAGAGGTGGTCAGTCCAGAAAATACAGTGTACTGGGTAGATACTGCCAATAGAGGGTTTGTGGAAAACCAGCTGTTAAAGCTGTTTATAAATGAAGAAAATATCAACACAGGTGTGAACTTCTTTTTATAAATCTGGGAAGTGCCTTAAAATACACCACTAATTTCCCTAGGGGTTCCCAAATATCCCAAGCGGGATCTTTAAAATAGCTACATTGTGGTATTTTTGGTGAACAAGTTTAGGCTTGTATGAAAATGACTCTTTGGCAACTTATAGTTACACTCCTCTACTCTTCGAATCAGCCAAGCACAAGCTGCCTACCCCTCTTATTAAGATTGAAGGGCGTTTGAAAGACACCTCAGTCATTCTCTGGTTGGAAAAGTGTCAAGACCTGTTACAGCTACCTTCATGGTAAGTATACAATGATTATGAGATAGGTAATCCTAGTGACATGCTTACCTTTTGATGCGGGTTTGAAGTGCTTTAGTGTTACTGAAGTGTCGTAGTCACAAATAAAAAAGAGTACATATTCCATACAGGATACTTCGTTCGATATTAGACAAATCACGCTCTTCCCGTGAGACCTCTTGGACCGTAACCGTTAAACCAGCTAATAAAATACGATACCAAACACATTTTTTATAGTGCTAGTTTTAGACATTTGTGAGTTTTTTTAACATTATTTCTAGAAATAATAGTGATGATTTCCAGATGTTAGGTTCATGTGCATATAAATTATTACCTTACAAGGGATTTAATTATAGGTTTTTGTTGGGCAAAGTTACATTTTTTTCATTACATGAATTTAAAATGGATTTTTGGATTTGCAGCTTCACAGTCGTATGTTTTATGGGCATCGCAGTGCTGCATTGGAGACTCAGGATAGTAGACCATGGGTAGCCCATGATGATGCTGAAGGAAGTGATGTTGACGTAAGCCCATTGGACGTTTACAGTGGGGGCAACGACCCTATATACGTTCCTGACGAAGGCCTTACGCA
>NC_090737.1:61948142-61958142 GCF_036898095.1 Palaemon carinicauda
AGAGGAAACTGAAGACTTTCTTATTTCAACAGTCATACAAATGTGACGATTTAACAGTAAATGAACAATACGCGATATGAAACGTTAAATGCTCTGAATGAACAAGGTATAACGACAGTGGAGGTCCTGTAGAGAGTGGGGTTCCCCTGCTGTATGGGACTGGAAAATCAGCCATGAAAGTAAAGTAAAGTAAAACTAATGTAAATTTGATCTTATACTTTTTTTTCATACATATCTCCAGATCTTTAAAAGTTTCTATTCTTTGTCCTCTATGTTGGATGTTGTTGGTGCATACGTTTGAATGATTATCAATTCATACTTCTAATTAATTTGATAATTAATCTTGTAATTCTATCACTAGTACTATAAAATTATTGTATATCACCTGCAAGACTTATAAGAAAACCCACTCCCTTTTTTGTTCCATTGATTTCCACTGAAGCAAAATAAATGGTCCTCTTTGAATTCTATATGTTCCACAGTTCTTCAGATGTCACTCAATCCTATTTTATCCAAATTTATTTATTTCACTTCCTCCAATAACATACTTGGATCTTCTTCCCTAGACAGGATCCTGACATTGTGTAATGCAAGCTTTAGTTTCCAAAGGTGCCCTAATCTAGTCCAGAGCTTTATATCACCCCCTTCATGTGTAACGTAGCTGCCCATCACCTAGAGCTGTTGTTTCAGAGCTGCTGGGGAATTGGAGCCGAGACGGGGTTGTGATATACAGGTCTGGGTTTTAGCTAGGTTTCTTCACTATGCTAGCTATTGCGAATTGGTGATGGTGGGAGTTTTTTTCCATTGCTCACAGGAAACCTGCCTAATTCTGGTAGCCAATACTTGTATAGATTTGCTGATCAGTGCAATGCACAAACACTTTCACCTCGTTAAGATACGACCCACTCACAAATTTAGGTAGACATTTCTCAGGATTTGAGGAAATATTTTTAGCATTCATAAAGGGGAAAACACCAATAAATTTCATAATATGAAAACAATTAACTATAGACTGTATTTTCTTTCCTAAAACGTCAAAAATTCATGAATTATCTGGATACATAAGTTCAATATTCACTGGGTATAATTAATATGAAATTATTTCATATTATCGTAAAATTGAAATATGTAAGAACTCCTGAACTAGGAGTTTGTGTACTTCTCTCTAAGGGGTCGAATCTAGTGTTATTTGATATTTTAGTCTCACCTTGAAAAATTTTTTTTTGGTGAAATATAATATCCTTGCATGAAAATATATCCATATATCACAAATTCTATACAGAGCACGAATGCAGAGAGCTATGAACCCTTAGCCTTCGGCTATATTAACAAAATGGCATCAGACAACAACAACTTGCACATCCAACTCTGCCTCATGAAATGGAGGAAGGTTATAACAATTTCAACTTGGTATTACCTTACAAAATTTTTTGTCGATTCCTATAAGACTTCCATTTTGGATTTCTGTTTTTTTTTTTTAAGAAAATTACTACAATAAACATTCCAACCATACATATATATATATATATATATATATATATATATATATATATATATATATATATATATATATATATATAATATATATATATATATATATATATATATATATATATATATATATATATATATATATATATATATATATATATATATATATATATATATATATATATATATATATATATATATATATATGTATATATATATATGTGTGTGTATGTGTGTGTGTCTATATATATATATATATATATATATATATATATATATATATATATATATATATATATATATATATATATATAT
Source organism: Palaemon carinicauda (assembly GCF_036898095.1). NCBI lineage: Eukaryota > Metazoa > Arthropoda > Malacostraca > Decapoda > Palaemonidae > Palaemon > Palaemon carinicauda. Next base: position 61,949,949 of record NC_090737.1, read on the forward strand.
ATATATATATATATATATATATATATATATATATATATATATATATATATATATATATATATATATATATATATATATATATGTATATATATATATATAGTGAAATGATCTATTTTTATGATCTTGGTTACCCCTTTGCACACTTCATTCACAAACTCTCTGCCATTGTCACCTATCAAGGTACGTGGACATCCGAACCTTACTATGAAGGAACACAACACCTTCGCAACCATTGCATACGTGTGAAGCGTGTGAATGTATCTACAAACACACAAACATACTTAAACTGCCTGTCACCGGGGGGGGAATGGGCCCAGGACGTCCATACCCACTTATTAAACTTAACAGGCACTACTGACCATGTTCTGGCCTTTGGGATCACATGGTTTTGGGTCCGCATAGTATTACACATATGGCACTCATTAATAAACCTAACAATATCTTTCTTCATCCCTAACCAAAAAAATGACTCTCTGGCTCTTCCCAGGGACCTCTTCATACCTACATATCTTGCGTAAGGACTTACGTGAATTACTTGGATGGCTTTCTCTATCAAAGAGGAAGGAAGAACAACGCGATATCGGATATTCCCCGGTCTCTTCTCATATTTATAGAATAGGATATCGTCTTCCATGAAGATCACATCCCTTCGTATACGCAAGAAATCTGGGAACTTACTACTAGCATCCCTCACACAATCGTTGACCTGTTCGATCCAAGCTCCGGACTTTAGTCCCGCAATAAGTTGACCGACACTCAAGCCACACAAATGAACCACACACTCATTCACGGGGCATCCTCTCTGAGTTCACCACACGGAACTCCCAGCACTCACATTCTCCGGACGCCCTTTTCCTCTCTTTTTCATTCTCACTGGAGATGCCAAGATCTTCCGATTTTCTATGCGCTTCTTCCACAGGTGTATTTGAACCTGAACCCCCCTGCTGTTTTTCCTTCTGCTTTACAGACCTAATTGTTACTGCCACTATGGCGGTCCTGAAGAGAGCATCTGCTACTTTATTTGACTTCCCTGCAATATGCTCGAAATTCACAATATCAAACTCTAACAACCGCTCAATCCACCAAGCTTGCCGAGTATTTAACTCACCTTTTTTAACAAGTCCCGCAACGGCCAATGATCTGTATTTATTTTAACTTTATGCCCAAGCAAAAATTAGTGGTGTCTCTCCAGCATCAATAGAATTGCCAATGCCTCTCTATCAAAGGTACTGTATCTAACCTCTGATCCCTTTAAAGCTCGTGAAGCGAAACAAATAGGCCTCTCATTCCCTTCATCACCAACTTGAGAAATGACTCCAATGATCGCGATCTGACTCGCGTCAGTCGTAACCAAAGACGGTTGGTTGAACTTGGATAAGCCAACAATTTGTCACTCGGGAGTGCATTCTTTAATGTCTGAAAAGCAGCTTTCTCTCTTTCTCCCCACTGAAATTCAGGCCGCTTCCTCAATGAATCTAGTGGTCGTGCTATGTGACCAAAGTTCTGTATAAACTTACGGTAATAGCTAGCAAGCCCGAGAAAACTGTCTACTTCCTTAGCGTTTTTTGGCTCTGGAAATTCTCTGATTGCAGGTACTTTATCGGCACAAGACCTTAGGCCATCGGGTGTTACTATGTGCCCCAAAAATTCTACTTCTTGTTGAAAAAATTTACATTTGTCTAAATTGATCTTCATCCCCTGATGTCTCAAAGCTTCTTACACTTGTATAAGATTTTTTCATGCTCGTCTGCCGTAGTCCCAATTACAATTATATCATCCAAGTAAACAAAGACACTATGCCTTAATAATAAAGCTAGTACGCACATCATCACACGGGAAAAATGGGCAGGAGCATTCGTCACTCCGAAAGGGAGATAATTATACTCAAACAATTGATCATTTGCTATAAAGGTCGTTTTCTCTTTACATTCGTCATTTAGGGGAATTTGGTGATACCCGGACTTTGAATCTAACGTAGAAAAAAACCTGCTTTCCCTAACCTTAAGTAACAGTTCCTCGATAGAGGGCAAAGGGTATGCGTTATCCTTGGTAACAGCATTTATCCTCTTTTAGTCTACATATAATCAAAGAGAACCATCCTTCTTACAAACCATCACAATAGGAGAGGCGCAGGGGGACTCTCTTTCTCGAATCGTACCTTGCTCTTTTAATTTATTAATTTCTCTTTCAATGGCCTCTACATAACAGACAGGAGTCCTATAAGTTTTGGAACGAATTGGGGGGTGACTGCCAGTCTCGATGTTAAATAGAAACATAGTAATTCTCCCTGGGGGTTCATCTCCAATTGCAATTATGTCCGCAATATTCCCTACTATATTTCCTACTCTTTTGTAATAATTAATTGGGGTCGCTCTAACAGTGGTTTGATGGAGCTTTCTCAGCCTGTCCCCACTGGGACCTTGACCATGGGAAGACAAGGCCACCAGTGTCCGTTTACAAGCAAACATAACTCTAGGTCGCAGACTAAATCAGTGCCTAAGTGGAACCACTGGGTACTTATATTTATAAAGGGAATTTCGACCTTTCCTTCGGTAATGGAGGTGACTCCAGGAGACATGAAAAACTGCCACTTTTGATGTGGTTTTACGTACACTATGTCACCTTCGCGCTTTTCTAATGCGGGTGCCACTGATAGGGAGTAAATGGTGGAGGGGGCGATTGATTCACCTGTCTCCAGCCCGGCAGGAACAGCCCCTGCAATCCCTTTAGCAGTTTCCCCCATAATAGGTATCTCTGTCTCTTCTCCTGGTCCCAATATCCACCTCACTTCTAGCCCCTCCCCATCGGGACCCCATATTGTCACTTGCTTCTCCTTGATGAAATTGATTCCTAGGATAATGGGAATATCCCCCCTGTTTAATGTCGGGATGACATAGAAGGCATGGGTCACTTCTCGACCCTGAAGGTTGAACCGTTGTCTGACAATACGACGGGTCATCAGTTTGTGACCACCAGCCGTGTTCAACACCAGGCACTTCTTCGACGTTTGGATGGCATCTGTTGCCAAATGTTCTTCTATAAGGGATACTCTGCCCCGGAATCCAGCAGAGCGCGTTGTACACACGATGCCATCTCTACTCCAAGAACGGGAACTCCATTCCTACTCTCATGTGGGGAACCGGCAGCGAGAGGAAGCTGCTCTACCTCCTGAATCTCCTCAGGCACTCCCGGGAAAGCCACGCTCGCTGACCAGGGGGTATCCCTTACTGCTGGCTGGGGCACTGACTGGCCTCCCCAGACGTTGGGCCGGGGCGGGGCGACTGACACCTTGGCACTTCTGTCCCCAGTCCTGGGGGTTCTGACGGATGGGCCGAAGGACCTTTGGTCCCCGTCCTTTGTCATTTTCCCCTTCCTCTTGTTGGTGCAGGGAAGCGTGGTCTCTTGTGCCAACGCCATTTTTTGGACAGCTGTTCAGTAGATGTTCTGTGGAATGGCATCCAAAACACCGCCGTTACTCGTCGGAGGGGCATACAGCCCGGAGGTGCCCCCTTCCCCAACAGTTCAAACAAATGCCATCCACCACATTTCCACTTCTCGGACCTCTGCCTCTTCGAGGTACACTGCCCTTGGGAGGCTTTCGAAGCTGGTTGGGTGCCGGGATGCCTCGATGTTTGGGTTGCAGCTATCATGTATGGTGGCAAATAGTTCGCCTCCCCCCCCTGCCTGTTGTTCTCTGTATACTCTCAGCGCTGCTTGTACAGTAGGATTACCATCATACAAGGACTGCCCGGGAACTTGTAGGGCGGCCGTAACTGACAAGGGGAGCGCTTCCATCAGTTTCTGTTTGCAATACCTTTCTCGCCACTCCGGGTTCTTACAGCCTTTCGGAGCAAAATTGTTCAAATCTGCAGATATCCGTTCGACGAAATAAGAAAGTGATTCTCCTGCCCGCAAGGTCGGCTGGTACTTCTGCCATAAGGTCCTCTTCTCAGTTTCTGAGAGGGCAAACCATTTCAGGAGTTCGTGTTATAGGACTCCCAGTCCATTGGCTGATCCCTCCATCCTACTATCTTGCCAGCTGCTGCTCCCAGTCCGTTGGCTGATCCCTCCATCCTACTATCTTGCCAGCTGCTGCTCCGGTTATCTTCTGGTTGGTCAGTATAATCCGATATTCATCGGACCATCCTGCAGTAGCATACTCGACGAGCCCCATGAAGGCTTCAATCGAAAAGTATCCTTCAGCGGAGTGGGAATCATTGAACTCCACAATCGGAGTCGTTGGTACCAGAAGATCATGCGCTAACACTTGTTCTATCAAAGAAGGTCCCGCGTCAATTCACGACGAGATGAGGTTGTAATATCACTTCCACTGTTCCAACCTTGCTGTATATCTCTACGTAATTCCGCTAGTTCACGCATCATTCTTTGTATGAATAATGGTTCACCCGTTTCCAAATTCTCTTCCCCGAGTACCGTGTCTACAATAGCTACAGAATTAATTTTGCCCCTCTCTCCGCCACCGCCACTCGACGTCGAACTTCTCGTGTTAACCATTATCACTATCAACTTTCGTTACCACTTTTCCAAAAATCGAACGTCGGCTAAAATCACTTAGCACAGACATTAATCAGTAATCACCTCACACCTGAAGCCATTTAATATGACCCAATCTGGGTCGTATTGGAGTTCAATCAATTTAGGAAAACACGAATGGAGGGGGGTTTCATGCACAAATAATAGCCGATTTGATCATTTTACAAAGACTCTATTCTTTAAAGTTTACAAAAGCTCCCTTAATTATGATTATGTTACGTTACTAAGAAAAATGCCCTCAGAAAAATGGTACTCGGTTCGGTCCACATGTTGGCACCTGCCCTTCCTCTCGTGACACACTCTCTAGGCCTCCAAAACTAGACTGACTCCTATGGGCTGTTTCCTAAGCACCGATAGATGGGCATCACGATGCCTGATTAATAATTGGTTGTTTTGACCCAAAAGTCTCATAACAACCAATCGGGAGAGGGTTTGGTGACGCCAAGCCCAAGCTAACCTATAACCGTCCTTTTTGTAACTATGGTTATATTTTTGTAATTACGGTTATAGGTTAGCTTGGGCTTGGCGTTACCAAACCCTCTCCCGATTGATTGTTATATACATATATATATACATACATATATATATATATATATATATATATATATATATATATATATATATATATATATATATATATATACATATATATGCATATATATGCATATATATATATATATATATATATATATATATATATATATATATATATATATATATATATATATATATATATATATATATATATATATATATATATATATATATGTATATATATATATATATACATATATTCATATATACATATATATATATATATATATATATATATATATATATATATATATATATATATATATATATACATATATATATATATATATATACATATATTCATTCATATATATATATATATATATATATATATATGTATATATGAATGAATATATATATATATATATATATATATATATATATATATGTTTATATATGTATCCATATATTTATACATATATATATATATATATATATATATATATATATATATATATATATATATATATATATATATATATATATATATATATATGTATATATATATATATATATATATATATATATATATATATATATATATATATATGGATACATATATATATACATATATATATATATATATATATATATATATATATATATATATATCCATATATTTATATATATATATATATATATATATATATATATATATATATATATATATATCACAAATAATAATAATAATAATAATAATAATAATAATAATAATAAAAATATTTGCAAATACGAGCAAGAAATTGTTAGTGAAATAGATATCAAGTATATATATATATATATATATATATATATATATATATATATATATATATATATATATATATATATAGGTAGATATTACTACAAGAAAGCAATGGCGTGGAAAAAAAATTATAATGAACACATTTGTACCGTGCGAGGTGCCAGAAAGGGAGGTAAATGAAAGTAACTTTATGTCAATAGACAGCGAGTTTGATATAAAAAAACTTTCAGTGAGAGAAGGCCACAAGAATTTAAACCGATCGATGCATGAAAAAACTGGTTCAAACTGGTTTTATTGACTCATTGATGTAGAGTGCAATCTATATTGGCCTTGAGTGCAACCCTAAAAAAAAAAGAAAAAAAAAGAAAAAAAAAAGGAATGTATTTACGAGGATGGGGGGATACAATACAGTATTGACTTCAATGGTTTACTGGGAAACTATATCTTTGACGGTCAGTGGCCCTGAAAGGTGCTAATTGCTCGTTCACTGCAAAGATGAATTTAATTAAATATAAAGTATTTAAGGACCTGAAAAAAAAACATACAAATAAAGATTGCAGTAAGACAAAGATTCACAATGCTAATAAAGTGATATCACATGTATTTTCCCATTAGTATTTCAGTAAAAATTTGTTCCTTATCACACAAAAGACATATATGTTTTATATAAAACCAAATCGTCACTTTAATTGTTTAATTATTAGATATTTTAATTGAACGATTTTTAATCTGCTATCATGTATGATCAAGGTTGAAATCATAATGGCTCTTTTTTCATTTTTCACTGGACAACAAACAACTGCATATTAAAAGTATTCAAATCTCAGATTATTCATAATAATACAAATGAGCATAATGAAGCTCGTGAATTATTCATCTTATAAGAAAAGAATCTTGGATGCCTGTTGCTTAGCTATCACAAAATGTTTATTAACATTAAAATCCTTTCATATATCTTCCTAATTTCAGTGCTTTGAAAACCATTAGCATTTGCGCATAAAATAAGATTTTCCTAGAGACGAGTAATTTACCGAATATGATTTTGAGCTCATGAGCTCGAAATAATAATGCCATAATTCTATAACCTCCACCAAAGAAATATGATTAAACTTCTCTTGGTAAATTAATGTTATTTTTCTTTTTTTTTTTTTTTTTTGCTTTTTAGGGAAAGAAATTTGTAATTTTGAATAGCAAAATCTCTAATATTTTTCTCATAATATTGCAGAGCTCATTATTATTTTTTTTTATGTGTGTGTGTGTGCTGAATTTACCCGCTTGGTGCTTCATTGTCAAGCTACCGTTCACTGAGGCATTCATTCGAACATGGTTTAAAATCTAAAGGCAGTATGTAAGGCAATGCCGAACCAAGTAGGCCTATAAGGATTTTGAAAGAAGTTTACCGGCATAAACTGTTTTTTTTTTTTTTTTCTTTTTTTTTAACACTTTCCTTCGATATTTGCTATTATTTTTCTCATACAAAAATCTACACTTGATTGGCAGAGTAGATTTATGGAACTGTTGTGAGTTTGTATGACGATCTATGCACTTATAATCTACGCTTATATCAAGGTATTCCAAACCTCATAAATGATAATTACATAAGTAATCTAATCATCTGCCCCTTGAAATGCCTTTTAAAAACTAAGGAAAATACTTTGTAGGTACTATTTAATTTTTCAACTTGCCAAATATTCTATTTTCTTTATCTTTGGCCTTTTAAATAACTGTTTCTATTAGTTTACTGTGTCTGTCATTGTTTCCATTTGCTCATAAAGAATAATATCAAATGATTATTGTTCAATGAGTGAAGTATATATGAAAGAAAACAGAAATTCATCAAACTTATTTATCATGCTTTGGTATAGATATTTTTTACTTTTACCAGTCAAATGTGTTAGATTTCCTTTTCAATATACACACAACCACACATACACACACACACACACACACACACACACACACATATATATATATATATATATATATATATATATATATATATATATGAATGTATATATATATATATATATATATATATATATATATATATATATATATATATATATATATATATATGTGTGTGTGTATATATATATATATATATATACATATATATATACAAGTATATATATATATATATATATATATATATATATATATATATATATAGATATATATATATATACATATATATACATATATATATATATGTATATATGCATATATATATATATATATATATATATATATATATATATATATATATATGTGTGTGTGTGTGTGTGTGGGGGGGGGTGCTGA
>NC_090737.1:61963142-61970642 GCF_036898095.1 Palaemon carinicauda
CCTCTATGCCAGATGACTTGGAAAACGCACAGTTGGGTGGCGTCCCTAAAATACTGGCTGAAGCTTCTTGCTTAATTACTACTGCTGAAACAACAGAAAGTTGCTTGCTGCTGGAAAGGTTTTTGTCTTAGGATCTGAATATTTGCAAAGTGGCTTTACCTCAAAGGTTCACATACAATGAACAAGAGAAACAAAATGGCCTACCCCTAGAATTTTGCCCCAATCTGAGTGTTGCAGAGAATGAAAACAGAAAGATAACGATCTTCAAAATTGTTCAAGCCCAAAACTTGCCATTAGAACTGGAGAAAACTGGAGACGCACTGTCAATTCATGCCGTATCCAGAAATTTTTCTCTTACTAGTAAAATTGCAAGATTGAACCCCTTCTTGACCAAAGATGGGGTCCTAGGAAAAGGGGAAAGATTGGATAAGAGCCAGATGAAATTTGATGCCAAGCATCAAATTATGATGAAATTTGATGCCAAGCATCAAATTATGATGAAATTTGATGCCAAGCATCAAATCATACCACCTAAGACACCGACCGCTTCCAAGCTCTCAGTGAGAAGGATTCATGGAGACTCTGGACATTCTGGTTGAAGCTGTTCTGTCAAAGCGGCCAAAAAAAAAAAAAAAAAATTAGATCATGGGAGCAGGTGTACTAGCGAGGAGCATTACTGCAAGTCTCCCCTAATCTTGTCAGGAAAGTCTTGTTAGATTCCCGGATCTCCTTACCTCAAGTAGCAACAGGCAGCTTAATATTGTTGTCAGATAGTCTTTATTACTCTTGCATACATTCAGTATTTAAGGTCTCATTAAGTACAAATTTGACTATGTCTTGATAGGTACCTGGGGTCTGCTGAATCACTCCTGCTTTAGCTTAATCTCTTTCTCATATTCTGCAGACATCAATTGGTAGATTCTAAACACGGATCCTAATATTCAAAGGATGGCACATTATAGTGACTGTGTCCATATTCATACACCTAACAAGAATTGCATGTCCACAATATCGTAGCAGAACTACGTAATTCTATAATTCTTCCGCACTTTTGACAGGTTTACGAGCCCGAATTTTATCAAAATAACATCGAGTGAGGTCATAACCATCCCCATATCTGTTTTCCAGCTCTGCTCTATTTGATTATTTGCAAACTGAATGCATTTCAATGCTTTGCTGGTAAGATGCTCTTCTAAGAAGTTAAGCATATGTCCTTGATCTTCCCTAATATTACTAACAATATAATAAAATGTATCAACAAATTTTCTATACCGAGTTACATTACCACTGTAGGTGGGAATTTAGGTAAGTGGCAACAATCTTTACATTTTTTAGCCTCTGCATTTCGCACAGTGACTCCTCCTTAATTGATTGATCTCTAATGTCATATCCAGAGGTATTGTGCGTGCCGGTATGTGCTGTATTCTAGTATTGGCGAGGGGAGGGGTTAATGGATTGAGGTTAGACTTTCATGTTGTAGTTGGAATCACGTTTTTCAAAAGTGTTTCGAGTAGTAGAGCCGACAAAATCTCAATAATTTCCTTTGTAGATTTGGTCATGGGATTCTCTATAGGCGTTGAATATCCAATGGATATTTTCAGTCTAGCAGACAGGCTGCGTGAAAAGGCAAGAATGCTTCCTCTTCTACTCTCTGCACTACTTACGGCTTCTGAATGTACTTCTGCTATCCATATATTTTTCCAGGCTTTGATTTTCTTCATTTCGTTTCAAGGCACTTAAGTCTATTCTAATTTACTTCTGTTCAATTCCTGTTCTCATTCATTTATTTCTTTTTTGTTCCATTTAGTATTTTCAGTAATTCTTCTTACTGCTTCATTCTCCTAATTTCTTTGTCAATTTTTATTGCTTCATTACCATTTATGCAGCTCTTTCTTCTATTTCTCGGTAAATAACAGCTCTTTCATATTCTAATTTCTGAGCAGCTGTACTTAATACCGTAGATTTGCCGCCATCACATCGTTTTCCAATGCTTGAAACGCTATCATCATATATGAACATTTCTTGAGCCTTGAAAGTTATCTTGTTCACGTTACTCACCTCAGTGTCACCTTCACTGAACGAGATCACTACCAGCCTATCTGGGTTGACCATGCATTCCATTTTTTTTCCCTTTTCCCAAAACAGCGTGGATCTGTTAAAATTTTATGTAGTGTGTTTCAAAATATTGGTTCTAATTAACACCAACATGTAGGTTTTCCTTTATTGATATTTTTCCAAATAAAACTAATAAGATGATTGCAGAATTAGAATGTGACAACAATATGATACCATCACAATAAGCACATAAATCACACACGAATAAGTAGTTATGTAAAAATGAACAAGGCGTCCTTACCCGGTACCTCCAAAACACACAAATTCAATAAACAATTTCTTCAAAGAACCGTTCTCCACTAGCAATCTGAACATGCATCACTTTAAGGGTTTAACAACTTAAAAATGTGAAAAACACTAATGAAAACAACAATATGTTCTTCCCAAATGTCAAACCTTTCTGGAAGTTTTCCAGGGAAGAAACTAATCTGCCAAGAGCACGAGGTAGACTAAGCAGGAACCGGGAGGAAGGGGTGGCAATGTTCATTTACAGCACACAAAAACACAAAATATCAAGGAATAAAAAAATATTTATTGATAATTATTGCATAAATTATTGAATACAAATTGCTACAACTATAATAAAATATTATCCATTTTTTAATATTTTGCAAATTTGATTTTTACTTCTGTTAGTTTAAAGGAGGTAGGGAAGCCAGGACACCAGCCACCCTTCTAGATACTACCATTTGAAAGTTATTTGGTCCTTCGCCTGGCCAGTCAGTACTAGATTTGCACCTTCTTTCTGGTTACAGCTTATTTTTCCTTTGCCGACACATGCACAAAATAGTCTGGCCTTTTCTTTGCACATTATCATGTCTCCTCATACACTACATAGAACTGCTATTACCATTTAATTATTCTTGACAGAAGAGATTAACTACTACATTATAATAGTTTTATGGCTATTTTCCTCTTGCCAAGGGTAGAAGAAACTGTTTAGCTATGATAAGCAGGTCATCTAGGAGAAGGATACTCCAAAATCAAATCATTTGTCTTTAGTCTTTGGTAGTGCTTGAGGGTACCTTATACAACCTTATTTTTTCTTCCTTTTTTGTTTTCTCTTAATGCAGTGTTGGCCAGACTGAATAGAAGGGTCATGGATGCTTGGTGTTTTATCAAGAGATCAATTTCCTTATCTGTTTCTTTTTCTTTTCTAAACCATTCTTACTGTTCACCCTTCACTTGAAGTGGCTCTCCTGGAGTGCATTTAGCCTTGTATGGGTTTTAACAATCACTCTATTTAGATTTCTGTACATATTGTTTGTGCTATTATCATTCTTAATTTAGTTTTTAAAAAACAATATATCTTTGTCATTGCCATTAATTCTTATGTTTTCTGGAGACATTGAGCAACATCCTGGCCAATAGGACCTATACTTCGTAGTCAGCATGCAAATATTCCTGACCTTACAGTATTGTCCAGGCATTATGGTATACATTTGAGCTCAGAAATTTGGGTTTCTGATATGAGGTACTTATCTAAGTTACTTAAAACTGGTTTTAAGAAGCCAATAGTTTTTAAACATGATGCCATTCCTAGGGGCAGGAGAATGGTGGTGTATATTAGTCCTGCTATGAATATGGATGTCGTAATATTCAAGTAATAGTTTGCAGCAATCAAAAAAGCTTCTATTTGTTTTCGATCTACCGGAATCCAGATATGGATGATTCTATCTTAAACTGTCTTATCATTATGGCTAAGATACAGGAAGATGATAGAAAGGCCTCTTTTGTCTTTGTTGGTGATTTCAATGCTCACCATAGGGTAAGGTTAAATTATATTTCTCCTACTAATCGCCATGGCTTATGGATATTTGACTTTGCCTCGGAATCAGGCTGTGAACAAATCATAAGTTAAGCTACTCTCACTTCGGATAACTGCTTGGACCTCGTATACACCGACTCCCTTTGTGCTATAACAAGTAAGGCTGGTTCTCCAGTTTGGACATCTGACCATGCCTTGATTTTATTAGTAGTGAAGACTGACTAGTCGGTCCCTGATGTATCATACTTGCCTAAGATTTATATAAAATTTTTGTGTCCCTTCTCGGGTGCTAAGGTACCAAGTGAAAGACAAACCCTGATTCAATGATGATTGCTGATGTGCTTATTTGAAGAAAACAATAGGCTTATCATCTTTGGAAGGGTAACAGATTATATTTGACATGAAGTAATAATACTCTACTTAGAGATTTTGCTCAGAGAGTTTATGCTTCAACTTAAAAGGAATACAATTTAACCATATAGGAAACCCTTTCTGGTATAGCCCAGGAACATAATTAGTAGGCTACTCTTAGTGGACCTAGCCGGTATGACAATATATGGGGGTATACGAGGAAAGACATGAAATCCTGAATAGATTCAGTGAGTTTTGTAAGGCAATGGAGAATTTGTATACAAAATATTTTGTCAAAATTCCTCTTACTTTCATAGTTACAGGGCAATTAGAAAAAGTCATTCAATAAGCCGAAAACATCGGTTTCTACAAGAGAATGCAGTATTTCGTCTGGTATCGTGAATTTTAATAATTATCACATTTAAATATACAACAAATTGTAAGCAATGGCATCTGTATAGATTCCATGCGTCACAAGAAAAAAAATATTTTTACATCTTTCAGTGCAAGCATAAACCTCAGAGAGAGTACAGGTTTGAGTTTGACCTCTGATATTCGCTCACTTTTACGCCAGTTTTTCTTTTTTTTCGGCAAGATTTTCCTTATGCTAAAGAGGAAAAGAAAAAGTCAACATCTAGCAAAGATAAGGAAGAAGAAAATTAGCTCTCATAAGGGTTCAAAAGTGGGTAATATCGACAATATATATCGGAGTTAGTGAAGGATGAATGAGTGACCGTTTCGCCTGACCCGGAGATCAAAGAAGCAAGATATTGAGCAAAGGGATCTTCATTTATGATTAAATTATGTTAAATAACAATGTTTTGGTTTATTATTATCCATAAAAGAACATTAAATTCATAATAATCATGATGTAATAATACTGTGTATGTAAAAATTCAAAGACAAATTTTGATCGCCCATATCTCAAAACTGTTTTTATAGACCATCAAATTCTATCTTCTTCCATTGTTTTAAAGATATAGTATTGAAATTTTGTATATAACCTAGAACACACTAAAAAAAATAAAAAAGAGCCCCTTTTTTCCATTTATTTCATATCTGTTTTATTATTTTTTTCCCTGATTTACTGGGTTAATTTTTTTTACCATAACGAAAAAATTCAAAGTTACCAAACAAATGACTTTTAGAAAAAAAACGATACCTGATTAGAGGTTTACATCAGGTTTATATAGGGCAGTAATCAAAGGTCTTAATACTTATAATCAAGGGAGGAAATAGAATTTGAAAAAAAACATATTTTTTGGATAAATTGCCCTGGCGTCGCAAAACCAATAATCAGAGGCAAAAATCCTATGCAGTTTGGGGTTGTCCTAAGTTACCTGGTTAAGTGGTATGAATGTCAAAGTCCTGTTCTTAAAAAAAAAACGGCATTAGTTCCTACTTTGCTTAGACCCAATGGCTCTCGCTCACTGTCCAAAGGAAAAGGAAGACATTTTGGCTGATGTAATGAGAAAATTTATCTTCCTGAGGCCTAACTAACTTATTTAGCTTTTTGGTCTCGTGAAATTAAAGCTCTTTTGATGGACCTGGATGCTTATAGAGGTATAGACCAGAATGATCATTTTCTTTTCTTTTTATAAAGACTGCATATTTATTAGCTCAAAGTTTATCTATTATTTTGTGCAACTTAGCAAGAAGAGAGGCTTTTAAGGAAGCGAAGGCAAAATCCTAACGAGAATATAACTACTGATCTAATATATGCCGATGACCATGCAGTTGTAACCAAAACTATCGACAGCTCTTCAACAGAGAATGACAGACTGGAATAACATTTTAAGATTACTTGTTGGAGATTGGGTATTGTTACTTTATTATGTAAATGTTTTTGTGGTAATTCAAACCCAACTGATTAACACTCAATTTCTTTAACTCCCGTATTATCTAAAGCTTTTGAATCTTTTGGCAAAATATCTAAATAGTTTTGTGTAAGGCAATCTTCTGTTCCCTAGATTGCATTTTTGCTTTCGTAAAAGCCTCGGGACATGTGATGCCCTTCTTACAATATCCAATGTTGTACAACAAATTGCTTGATTATGGTCAGGGTGTTCATAGGATTGACCTTGCTTTTAGTGCTGCCTTTGACCATGTTAATCATGAGGCCCTTGTTTACAAACTCTAACAGTTGGGAGTGGGTGATGGGTCCCAAAATGAGTATAGTAATATGATATCTGCTCTTCCTCAGGGTAGTGTTCTTGGCCGCCCATTACCTTTCATACTATATACAGATGACATGTGGCTTACCTAAAAGATATGCTTGTTGCATATGCAGATGGTGCTTCTCTCTTTGCATCAATTCCATCTTGTATATATAGATCTGGGGTTACTGGATCCCTCAATAGAGATATAGATAGAATTAATGGATGAGGGTAATTATAAGGCATGAGGTTGAATCCTAAAAATCTTAAATTATTACTGTGAGTTGGTCGAAGACAGTTGCTCCTCAACATCCGGTGAGTCAGAATTGATAATGGTTCTTTAACTCTATACGGCTCGTCTTCAGTTGCACAAACAATTGGCTAATTGAGATCAATCTATTTTTGAATAAGTGTTTTAATACTTGAATTCTACTTTGTTTCAAATATTATTCTCCTTACTGGTCCTCAGTTGCTAATTCTTATCTTATTTTGTTAGACAGGAACTTACAGTCTATTAAATTTCTTATTCTTGACCTAAATATTATTTTTATGGCACTATTGATCAATTACTTCATTATGCATGTTGCATAAGAATTTTTGATAATTCTGAGCATCCTTTACATTCAGATCTTCCTGAACAGTACCACCCTACTAGGTATGCAGTTAATTCTAATAGTCAGACCTTCTGCATCATGAGGCTAAATACCACACCGTATTCCAGAAGTTTCATTTAAGCTATGACCAAGTTATGGAATTATCTTTCTAATCACGCAGTTGAATCCATACAACTTCAAAAGCTCAATCTTGCAGCAAATGTTTTATGTTGAACAGGCTGCTATAGGTCTTTTTAAATTCTATTTTCAAAATATATTTTTTTGACGTGGTTACTGTTCGTAATTCTTTTATTTTTATTTTTATTTAAACCATGGATAGCATTTGATACTTGGAATAGTATAAAAAAAGACAAAGACAGAAATTGATTGATGAGAGTTTTAGAAAAAAAAAAGGTATTGACAATTACAAGGTAGAGCATGGTAAGTATTTCAGCATTGAAAGTCAGTTAAAAGGAAATCAGAAATGACTGGAGAAAATAATTAGACAAGGATGCAA
>NC_090737.1:61988142-61992520 GCF_036898095.1 Palaemon carinicauda
GGCAGAGCTGGCCGGCAGGGGTATTACTGTACCATATGTCATTCTACTTCTGGACCTAGTATAGGTTGGGATTTGGATTGACTAAGCCCATTGCCGGCCGGCAGAGACGCTGGACGGCAAGGGTCTTATGTTTTCGAGTGCTGCCCGGACCTCTCTTGGTCCCTCATCCATGCCTGCCGGCAGAGCCGGACGGCATTGGTCAAGGAAGCCTGAATTAAGTTTCTCCCCTTCCTTATATGCACTCTTTCGGTTGCCGGGCTGGGGGGGGGTTGTGTACACTCTTATCCCGGCATCCATTCTATATTCTTCTAGTGCTGTACCTGTCCCGGCAGCCGGCCTATGAGGCCGGCTGCCGGCCTATGAGGCCGGCAGCCGGGCAGGGGTAGTCTTCTGGTTCTTTTGCTGCCGGCTGGCATCGGTCTTGTACCTTTGCCGGCCGGCTTATGTCAGTCCTTGTCTGCCGGTCACCAAGAGTGTGGCCGGCAGCTGGGTACTACCTTGTGTAGTTGCTGGCCGGCAATCATTGCCGGCCAACACTGGCTGTTGCTGGCCGGCAGCTGCTGCCGCCGGCACAGGCATTTGAACCAGAGGGCTGCCCGCCCTATAGCTGTTAAGTAGTATACTTTAAAGCTAATTGTGGTGTGTGCCGGCCGGCAAAGGCAGGCCGGCACACATCCTCCTATACTGTACTAGTATTCTTCTGTATAGCATATACAGTAAGAAGAAAACTATAGTAAAAGTTTAGGTACAGCACTGTATCTTCTAACACTATTGTGTTTTCTTACACAGCCCTTTGCTGTTGCCCTCAGACAGGAAGCAGAGTTCTTCCCCGTCTATTATCCAGGATTTTTAAAATCATTGCCTAGGTGTGAGCTCCACCTGTTTCCTATGGAAACCTTGCATTGGTTACTCTAGTAGAGATAAACCATTTTTGATTTTATTATCTGGAAGGCTGCAACAATGGGGTTGTGAGGGAAACACAAGTGTGTGTCTTTCATTTATGAATTGTTATGCTATACTATGCATATCCAGTGATACATAGTTCACTTGATACTCATGGAAATTTCTTCTCTTTACAGAAGGACACTCCGAAGTGGGGAAGTGCTTTCTGCAATGTCAGCAGCAAGAACCTCTGCGGACATGAGTTTTGTAGGAGACACGCAGCATACGCTGTCTCCAAGGATGATCTCCGGTATTGGGACCCTCAGGTATGTACTGTGTGCACTAACCTGATTAATGAGACATTTAAATAGCTAGGAAGAAGCTTCGTACCTGGGTAAGGGGCTTCCAAAAGTACACTTCTGGCCCTTATCTTCCAAGTGAGAAGATGAGGGCGTATCTTTTCCCTAAGGCATCAGCTGAGGCAGTGATTCCCCCAGCCTCAAGAGGAGATCCCCTAAGTTCAGATCCAGGTGGATGCTGAAGTCGCGGTCGCGATGCAAGACATCCAGCTAAATGACAGGATATCTGATGTGGACGGGTGTCAGGAGGAAGACCTCCTTGCAGAAGCCCAGGATGAAGTTCAAGTCCCTCTACATCGGCCGGTCTCCCAGTAGAGCTGGGACAGGCCCTCTCTTCTATTGTTGGAATGATCCAACAAATGCAGAAGGAGAATCAGGAGAAGGCGGCTGCAATGGAACTGCGAATGCAGTGCCTTGCAGAATCACATGGGCCCCAGAAAAGCTCAATGTGAAAGACCTTCCTTTGTGCTCGGATGCTAACCCATGGAGGTATGCTGAGCACATGTTGATGACGACTGGAAAGATCGTCATCTCGGATATGCTGGGCTCAGTTCCCCTGGAGGGTGGAATTCTGGCCCAGCAAGGCACCATATCCGGACTGTTATGTCCGGGCTGAGGAAGGAACCAGCTTCAAAGGAGGAGGCAGAGCCGAAGGAGGTCATAGTGATGACCATGCTAAGGCTCAAGCTCTACTTTCATCTTCGATGAAAGAGAGGGGCTTCTCTAACTCAAAGGTAGCTGCATTGAATAGGAAGCTCCCTTCCTTTGTGTCCTCGCCTACTAGAGCCTTCCCCCTTTTTACAGAAAGGGTTTCTGGCTGTACTAAAAGCAATCGAGGCCGGCAAGTCTTGCCCCTCCCTAGAGGAGTGTAAACCCTTGTCGCTGGCCCTGCCTATGGACCACAAAGATTGGAAGGACGTCCATCTTACGTTCTAAGTGGAAAGTTGGAGGCTGATATTGCCGGACGTCAGTTCGGCAAGGACCCCCCTAAGCTGTCTGACTTTCTTTTGCGAAGTGAGCTCGATACAAAAGAAAGACTGACTGCCTCAATGTCTCTTCAGACTACTCTCGAGACGATGGCAAGTGACCCCAAGGTCCATGAAATGTTCATGGTAGTGGCCAAGCCTCATCTGGCCACAGTGACGAAGGACCTTTATGGCTTCGTCAAGGCAAGGAGAGCTTGTAGGGAGTTCGTGTTTACCTCGGCTACAGTGAGGCACGAGCTAAAGAAACTAATCTCCTCCAACATTTGGGGAAAAGACCTTTTTCCCTACCGACTTGGTCAAAGAAGTTTTTGATAAAGCCACCTTGGAGAATAGAATCCTTCTCCAGAAGTGGGACCTGGCTATCAAAAGAAAGTCTTCCCCGGATGAGGGTCCTCAACCAAAGAGGAAGACTATGAGGACTAGGCTACCGTCTCGGCCAGCCAAGCCTCTTAGACAGCAACAGCAACTGCAATTTGCCATTGCCCCCAGTGCCCCAGATCGTGGCACAAACCCCGACCACCTTTCAGTGGGTACCCCAGGCCGTGCCGACACAGTCCACGGCATTCACCCCAGCGTTCGAAGGGCAGTCTACTTCCTTCCGAGCAAAGCCTAGAGGAGCAGCCAGAGGCTCGTCTAGACGCCCCTCAAGGGGAAGGGGATTCAGGGGTGGTCGTGGTCAGGAAGGCAAGACCTCAGGACGGCAGTCCAAGTGAGGTGATACCGGTAGGAGGGAGACTTCTGAAATTTCGGGATCGGTGGACCTTCGATCCCTGGGCCCACAGCCTACTCAAGAATGGATTGGGCGGGAGCTGGTACAGCACTCCACCCCCCGTACCTTCGGTTTTTTCCAACACTCCACCCCCGTTATGGAGGAGTACGTTCAAGAACGGTTGGAGAAAAAGGGTGAAGCCCATCAATTTCTAAGGGAGGCTGTTTTGTGTTCCCAAGAAAGACTCGGAAAAGCTCAGAGTCATTCTGGACTTGTCGCCACTTAACAAGTTCATAGTGAATTGCAAATTCAAAATGCTAACACTGCAACACATAAGGACCTTACTGCCCAAGAGGGCATATTCCGTCTCTATAGACTTGTCAGATGCCTACTGGCACATTCCAATTAGCCATCGACTCTCCCCCCTACCTAGGGTTCAGGCTACAGCGAAGACTATACGCCTTCGGAGCCATGCCATTCGGGCTAAACATAGCCCCAAGGATTTTTACGAAGCTTGCGAGCGTAGCTCTCAAACAATTTCGCCTAAAGGGAATTCAGGTAGTAGCCTACCTGGACGACTGGTTGGTGTGGGCAGCATCCGAGACAGAATGCTTGCAAGCTTCCAGTCAGTGATCCAGTTCCTAGAGTACCTAGGCTTCAAGATCAACAGAAAAAGTCTCGACTTTCTCCATCTCAAAAGTTCCAGTGGCTAAGATCCACTGGGACCTTTTGTCACACCGTTTCTCCACCCCAGCGAAGAAAAGGAAGGAGATAGCGGGTTCTGTCAAGAGACTTCAAGATTCCGAAAGGATATCAAGACACGAGCAGGAGAGAGTACTGCGCTCTCTCCCAGTTTGCTTCGGTGACAGACCCAGTGCTAAGAGCACAGCTAAAGGATGCAATCGGAGTTTGGAGAAGTTATGCATCAAACGCGTGAAGAGATCTGAGAAGACCAGCCGCTTCGGCTAAGTACTCTTCTCAGGCCTTGGTCCCAAGCCAGACATCTAAAGAAGTCAGGTTCTTCTTCAGCCACCTCCCCCGTCGGTGACGATTCACTCAGACGCCTCAAAGGAGGGATGGGGAGGTCACTCTCATCGGAAAAAAGTCCAGGGGACTTGGTCCAGGCTATTCAAGACCTTTCTCATAAAACTTTCTAGAAGGTAGGGCAGTGCTCCTTACCTTAAAGAAAGTCTCCCCCGCGTCATTCGTTCCACATAAAGTGGTAATAGACAGCGAGGTAGTTGTAAGATACTTGAATCGACAAGGATCGAGGTCACCACCTCTCAACCAGGTGATGTTGGCCGTCTTCCGATTGGCAGAAAAGAAGAAGTGGTACCTGTCGGCAGTTCACCTTCAAGGAGTCCGCAATGTGACAGCGGACGCTCTATCCAGGTTCACACCGATAGAGTCGGAATGGTCCTTAGACGCAGGATCATTCTCCT
>NC_090737.1:62003020-62013020 GCF_036898095.1 Palaemon carinicauda
TATTCAAGGTTTTCACTACCAACTAACTGATATATGTTTTTGATATCACAGCATTATTCAAAAATTGTCTGCTATTCGTCTCAAAGAAAGCAAAACGAGATCTACATTCAATTGCAAAGGTTTTTTGGGGGTTCATCTTCTAGAAGCTTAGTTTTATCAAATCTTGGTGTTCTTTTTACATTTACACTGGGTGCTTTCAGTTCCAATGTCAGTGTGGCAATCAAGAGCTAGTTATCACTTCCTATATCTACACCTCTATAGCTTTTAATATTTCTCAAAGTCCTCCTTCTCTTTTTTATTGATGGCTATGTGATCTGTTTGCTATTTTTATCGATATATGGTGATGTCTGTGTATATTTGTGGATGTCCTTGTGCTGGAAAATTTACCTCCAATAGCAAGAAAGCCTTATGAATAAAAACTTTCAAAGTGTGTCCAAATTTAATTTGCAGCTTCGCCATGACCATCAACACCCATTACATTCCCTACACCTTGAAGATTTCTTATAACTTTAGTATTGATGTCACCAATAACAATTTTCATATCTCTCTCTAGGATCTCAAATATAATACTCTGTAGTTCTTTATAGTATCCATCTTTTCTTTCTTCAAAGGAATAATTTTTTGGAGCATAACAAACGATAATACTCATATTGCACTGCTTTGATTTAAACTTTGCAAGTAACAATAACCTATTTACAGATCTCCATTTCATTGATGCCTCTTTCGCTCTTGGTGTTATCATCATTCCTACTCCTTCTCTTCCGACACCCTCTGTTCTTCCTATATATATATATATATATATATATATATATATATATATATATATATATATATATATATATATATATATATATATATATATATATATATGTGTGTGTGTGTGTGTGTGTGTATATTATTATTATTATTATTATCATCATTTTTATTATTATTAGTAGTAGTAGTACTTGGTAGGCTGCAGCACTAGTTGGAAAAGCAGTGGCTCCAACAGGGAAAATAGCACAGCGAGGAAAGGAAAAAAGGAAAAATAGAATATTTCAAAAAGAGTAGCAACCTTAAAACAGGAAGAAGTTAAATTAGATATAGTGTCGCAGAGTGTACCCTCAAGCCAGAGAACTCTAACCCAAGACAGTGTAAGATCATGGTACAGAGGCTCTGGCACTACGAAAGACTAGAGAACAATGGTTTGATCTTGAAGTGACCTTTTCCTAGAAAATCTGCTTACCATAGCCTAAGAGTCTCTTCTATCCTTTGCAAGAGGAAAGTGGCCACTGAACAATTACAGTGCAGTAACCCCATAGTGGAAGAAGAATTGTTTGATTATCTCAATGCTTTCAGGTGTTTGAAGACAGAAGAGAGTTTGTAAAAAATAGTCCAGACTATTCGGTGTATGTGTAGGTCAGGGATGACCAACCTTTTGTTTCCCATGCGCCCTTTTTTTCACTTCTAATACAGAAGCGCCAGCAAACAATAACCGCCTTTCAATCCTTTAGGTATGGTGATTTGGACATAATTGGCAGTTATACATATATAGATATGGTGTATTTTGAGTAATTAAAAAAAAAATGCTGGACATACCTGCTAGTCCCCTTAAATTCTCTGTTTTTTTTCTAGAAATCAGTATTAATAATTTTTTTTTCTTTTTTTTATGAGCAGGCATGTTTTTTTTACTATCTCTGGGGTATAGTGTGCAACTTGTAATAGTTCAATTCACCACTGTATATATATATATATATATATATATATATATATATATATATATATATATATATACATATACATATATATATATATATATATATATATATATATATATATATATATATATATATATATATATATATATGTATATGTATATATATATATATATATATATATATATATATATAATATATATTTATATATATATATATATATATATATATGAATATATATATATATATATATATATATATATATATATATATATATATATATATATCTATATATTACTATGGCCCCTTATTTGGGGAACCAAACATATAATAATATATGTATATTACAGCTGGTAAGCTATACAACCTATTGAGTTCCAAACTCACCTTTTTGTTTTTTACATTAACTCTGTTACACTTTAAAATATTAATACCTGTGCTCTGTGACAGTTATATAACTCTCAAACAGCAATATATAAAAATTGAATATCGAAAGGTCTCTTAAGTATGCTCAAACAACATTGAATTATTATTATCAAGAACTATTTAAACCACTTCTTACTACGATTCATAACAGTATATAAGCGAATATGAAATAAACACCGATAATTGAAATAGTACACTCATGACAAAAAGTAAATATATTCTATATAAATTGTAACACTTTGAAACACTTTACATTAGAAAAAGAAATCACTCGAAATATCAACTCGGAACAGAACTTAGATTATGACAAAAATAATGTTTATACCTTGAAAATTATTTAATTACTTGACTTGATATCATCAAATCTGAATAAAACCTCAGACCAGGACAAAGGAAATAATTATACTCTTACAATTATATAATCACATAACTGGAATTAATAAATCTACATAAAACCTTAGACTAAGACAAACGTAATAATACTTATGATAATTATACAATCACTCGTTTCACTGGAAATTGAATTTTATACCAACATTGAAGTTTGATACCTAATGAAAATAGATAACAAGATCACGATACAAATACCTTTTACATTTCTACAGGGCCAGTTACATAATCTCTGAGTGGATTTTCATAAATACTCAGTATTTTTACAAAAACCTGTCAAACTAAAACTTTGAGATTTCACTGAATACTTTTAAAACAATACATTGGGCTAGTACGAGAGGCGTGTGAGAGAGATGGGGCGGGAGTGAGATGGCTATGACTTAAGGCTGGACTTCTCTATCTCCTCTATGCATATGTGGGGTCGCCAATATAGGACTTAGCAAGTTCCATATTATCCTAGGCCAAAGATCTGGAAGTGTGGTGGTTGGCTTAAGGGCTTCAGAGTTATCAACTATCACGTATCGAACAGGAGGACCAACCCTGCTGCACGGCAACTCCCTCTCAGCCAGCTCCACCCTCCCACCCTCAGAATAAAAAAAAGATAACCCTAACACTAGTATTTTCGTTAATCTTCCAAAACTCGCAGCCAAACATAAGAATAGCGCATTTTCTCTCAAACATGACACAATACCTCATAAAAATATAAAGAAAAAAATGTAACATAAGTCCTTCTTCACATCTTGCTGGAATCACATAACACTCTCAAACATATTATATAGGACTTTTATAAGAAATATATTTAAAATAAAAAGTTAATTTTTATAAATAACGTAAATTTACATATACTGACTTAAATAAAGAATATAATGAAATTAACGACGGAAATCTTACGTAATTTACGTAACAAATTTATCCCTACACGAAAGGAACTCATCTTTAGAGCTGGCTTTTCACCTCTGCAATGCACATAGATAAATACATGAATAAACTACTGTATATACTGTACACTACACCAACTTCGTAAGATAGCTCCCCCCAAAAAAAGATTATTTATTCCAGCCCTAAATTCATCAATTTAGCCCAAGATATATACTCTACAACCATGTTATATTTACCTGATATATGCTTTACATTATTTCAATATAGTAGCAAACCTAATGACCACCTAGTTAACCTTTGATTACTATTTTCCATCATATTAACAAAAGTTAAAGGATTATGATCCAAATAAGCTGTAATCTCTTCATTTTGTAGTCGACTGACATAGACCTTTAACATTTTTATCACCGTGATTAATGCTAGCAGTTCCTTTTAAACTGTCGATTAGGTTTGCTGATGTTTCCTTAGCTTCGACGACATAAAACAAACAGGATATAGAATTCCTTCCTTGTTTTCTTGCAATAAGACAGCTCAAACTCCAATATCCGACGCATCCGCTTGGATAAGGAATTTCTTGTTGAAATCCGGGCCTTGCAGTATCGTTTAGAAGTTAAAATGGTCTTTATCCTTTTGAAGGATTCGTGGCACTTGCTGGTCTATACAAATTTTTTCTTGGGGCTAGTCAAACCCTTCAAGGGAGCGACTACAGCCGAAAAGTTGGTGCAAAAATGTCGGTAGAATCATGCCATCCTTAAGAAGGGTTGTAACTGCTTTCTCCATTGGGTTGTGGATGCTTTCCTTATTCCTTTGACATCACCGGCTACTAGGGTGATTAGTCCTCTCCCTGCTTCAAATCACAAGTACCGAACTGTTGGCTTTCCAAATTCGCTTTTCTCCAAGTTAATCGTCAGGTATGCTCCTCGCAGCTTTCGAAATACTCTCTTCAGGATTCAGAAATCTTCTTCCCAGGTTGATAGATATACCACAATATTATAGAGATATACGTTTAATCCTTCAATTAATCCGAGGGGGTTATCCATCATGCGTTGAAAAGTAGCGGGGGTGCCTTCATTAGTCCAAATGGCATGATGAGGTATTGATATAACTCAAAAAGGGTTATAAAAACTGATATCAATATTGCATTGTCGTCCAAAGGAATTTGATATCAGCCATTTAGCAAGTCGATCTTGGAGGAGAACCTTGCTTGTCCGATGTTATCGAGTAGTTGGTCATTGGGAGGCAATGGATAATTATTGACCACTCTGATCGAATTCAAGTTTCAGTAGTCTGTACACATCCTGAAAGATCTGTCCTGTTTTTTTACCAGCAAGCATGTAGAACTATAAGGGCTAGAACTTTTTTCGGCTAATCAGTTTTGTAACAAATAGTTCACTTCTTTTCTCATGACTTCTCGGTGATACATCGACAGTCAATAAGCGCGAGGTTTAAATGGTCTTTCCATTGTTTTAAAGTGTATCTCATGCTTTATCAGGTTGGTTTGTTTCGTGATGTCTGAGACAATCTCTGGGAAATTTTTAAATTAATCTGCTTAATTACTTTTGTTGCTCCTGGTTCAAATGAGTTAACTTTTCTTCAAAGTTCCGAATGATAAACGAATTATTCACTTTGCTTACCACCCCTACCTCATATCCATTGTCGTCTTCATTGGATGATGTGTTTTGCGCCATACACACCTGTGAAGCTTCGGTGTTGTTTTCGTTAAGTAGGGTTTCAGTAGGTTAACTTATATTTTCGTCTGACTTTTCCTTCTTCCTGGGGTTTCTATATTGTAGGTCAGGTCCCTGATCTCCTCCAAAATCTTGAATGGTCCTTGTAACTTGTTGGTGAGGGGGAATCTCTTTGTCAGCAAAGAAACCTTTACCTGCTGTCCTACCGAAAACTTTCTGTCTTTACTTTTTATATAGAACCCTTTCTTCCTTTTTCCTTGTCTCGTCTCAAGGTTTTCTAGGGATCTTTTTCCTCAAATTCTCTACATATTCTCCATCTGTTTCCTCTCGGTCCTTCCTTTTTTATGCTAACATCTTAATTGGTCCTTTTACTTCCCGTCCAAATACCCTTTCATTCGAGCTACATCCCATGCTACCTTGATAAGCATTACTTACCTCAAATAGCATCAGTGGTGGTCCGATATCCCATTCTTTCCCCGTTTCTTTGCAGAACTTTGTTAACATACTTTTCAAAATTTGATGAAGCCTCTCTAATGCACCTTGGGTCACCGGATGAAAAGCCGTTGTAACTTCTCGGCTATTATTTTGGCACTGATGTTCCTGATGGGTATGGCTTCTGGGTATCTATTCTGTGTATATCTTTGAAAGACCGAAGCTTGTCCAGAACCTTCAAGAGGGGAATGAAGGGTGGTAACAGGTAAATCCTCGTCCAACAATCCCAATCCAGGGACATCATGTCCATGCTCACTGCTGCTTGATCCACATTCGATTCTACATAGCAGGGAAGTTTTTTGTTGAGACTCGTCACAAACAGATCCACTTGAAGTCCAGGGATTTGATCATGCACGAAAAATAATGATATTTCGTCGAGAGACCACGTCTCTAGAGGTTTTGTCCGAGATAGGGAATCCACCATCACATTTCTTACTCTGTGAAGGTGGGAGGCTGACATATGCCAACCTTTCCTCTTAGCAACGTGAAGATGGCCAACATTACGTGATTTATTTGAGAAGACGTTAACCCTTTTCTGTTGATGCAATGGACTATCACTTTGCTGTCGAAGACTAGATGAATATGAATATCCTTCTTCAAGTGTAATTTCTTGAGGGATAAGGAGAACCATGGTCTCCAGAATATTGATGTGGAATTGTTGAAATTTCTGACACCAACTGCCTTGCACTTTCTTGAGTTGGGTATGACCCCCCAACCATCCAATAAGGCGTCTTTATAAAGTATCATTACCGGTGGAGGAAAAAGCAACGGTTTCTTCTGTGACAAACTTTTGGCAGTGAACCACGGTCGAAGTTGTCTTCGGAGTAAAACCAGGGTCTTCTTCTGAAAATGACGCTCTCTGCCCAAGGACTGAATGACCAACGGTCCTTGACCACAGCCAGCAGTCCCCCTACTAGAGATCTTCATTGATTGAGCTGTAGACGTGCACCCCTTCTTCATCTGCTGCCTCGATGTCCGCGACCCCTGGATCTGTCTCATCAGTCAGAGCGGCCTCTGCCCCCTCTTTTTCTTGTTTGAGATCGAAAGGACGACAACCCCTGCTCGTACACTGGGTTAAACACTGGGGACTGTGTTGTCACAGGCTGAGGTACAACAAAAAAAGTCTGAGGGATGGTGGCGGGGTGTGGAGCAAACGACTTCCAATGGTAGCTTGGTTTGCGGGACCTCCTGGGCTGAGGTCCTCCCCCAGGGGTGAACTTCTTCAAAGAGATCCCCCACTTCTGGAACAGGCTCTTATTCTCAGCTACATCTTTATCTGTATCCCGCCTCACTATCTTCTGAGGAAAGAGGTCTTTTCCAAATGGTTGAGTCGATGAGACGTTTCGGCTCATGGCGGATAGTGACTGAAGCAAGTATATGTTCTCTATAGGCCTGAAAAATAGCATAAGGATCCTTCATATAGGTGGCAAGCTAAGTCTTTGGTTAACAAGAAAAATACTGGGGCATCCGTAAATTTCCCAATCATCATCTCCTTGAAGCACTGGAGAGACATTGAAGCTGATAACCCTCTCTGGTCTTCATTTCACCCTTAAGAAGGTGTTCAGGAATCCTGGGCAGATTCTTATTAAACTGGCGGCTGGCTACATCTTTATCCAGTTTACCCTCGACAAAAGTAAGCTTGACATCCACCCAGTGGTCGGTATCATGTGAGAGGATAAAGGACACTGGTTTACACTCTTCCAACACTGGGAGAGACTTACCCTCACAAATGGCTTTCTCCACAGCCATGAAGCCCTTCAAAGTAAATGGGAATAGCATCTTGTCCGGAGACACAGAGGTGGCTAATATTTTAGCAAAGGCACCAAGCTCTGTATTAATACACCCTACTGTCTACATTTGTTTCACTGCCAAGTGTTGAGCACTTGTACGTTCCAGAAGAATCGTTTCTTTAGGGATGGTGATATCCCTCAAGGGAACCCTTTCAGCTAAACTCATGTAGCAAAAGAGATAAGCATCAATATGTGGATAAAGATCCAGATCAGCTACCGGTCTGGAGCCTAGCCCCTTGCCAATGTGGAGGATGCCCTCAGAAAGCACCGCATGGCAAGCATATCTCCAGGGATTCTGCTGCAAGCAGTAAGGCAGCTGTGAGGGCAAGACTTTATCCTTAACCGGTTCCTCTTGCTTCTTCAAAGCCTGGATCTCTCCACACAAGGCTTTAAACATCATCAGCTGATATTGCTGATTCCCCTCCATGAAAGCCTTCATGTTAGGCAAAAGTGTCGGATCAACAGAAGCACCCTATGTACTCGGGAATTTAGTGGACTCCAAAAGCTCCGCAGGAGATGGCGGGGGAAAAGAAGCCGAAACAGCTCCCATCACGGAAGATGTAGTCGTTACCTTAGACAGGGAGGCCATTGTCGTAGTGGAGGTTAAAGTGGCAGATACCACTGAATCCTTAACGGACCCCACATTAGCATCATCCATCTCTGGCAGGTAAAAACCATCCACCGGAGGGAGGTTCTTCATCAGACTCCACTGTAGAATGGAGAGCTGATTCTTTACCCGGAGAGAGAGAGGAGACCGTAGACATCCTCTCTGAGTGTAGGCTCATAGCACCCAATGCCTCGTTGACTTGCAGCTGGACGGTTGGGAGAAATTTAGGGTGAAAGTAACCCAAAACTGAATCAGGTGCTGCCTTTGGGAAGAAGATATCCTTCCACTCGGTTAATGGGAGGTAAGGGGCCTTCAGATCCGCATTCTTCTTAAATCCTCTTTCCCAGGTACGAAGGGATCGCTGGTAGAATACCCGGTTGTCTTCGGATATATCTTTCGAGATCCAACCCAAATGATGCAGGTCCTTGCAAACAGAGTGGACCCTTCATCTTCCGACACTTCGCATGCGTGCGGCAAGTATCGGGACCATAATGATGCCTCACGGTCCTGGCACAAATCTGCACTCTACAGTGCATCTCTGTCATAGACACCGCCTGTAAAGAGAAAAGTAGTACAATGAGTCCATGGGCCTCTAACAGTCACCAAAGGCTGAAAAGAATTGATTAGTAATATTCTATGCTGAAAATAAAGGGATTAGTAATCCCTAAATTGTGTGTAATTGCGATTGGTGAGAAAGTATATAAAGTACAAAATTTCCTAATCCCTATTAAGGGTGTTAGATTGGAATAAATAGCCTCTTTAAAGATAGTTGCTGTAGGCTCAAATGAAACATTGGGGGGGGGGGGGGGTATGCTAATGGACATAACCATCGCTCCTATACCTCCGCAGAGAAATAGCCTATTAGAAGGCAATGGAACAGGTAATCCAAATAGATTAAGCAATCGACGCATTGATTAATGAGCAAGAGTCTATGGTAACATAAAGACTATAAATGCAGGTTGATAACCTCACATAGGAAAAAACTCAAATAGGGATCTAGCCTATAGAGTTATCAACCCTCTATCCAATTTACAACCTCAAAGAGAAATAGAAAAGTTGATGGAAAACCAATAATCATATGTAGTGGTTATTTCTATGCCGAGACACGCAAGACTTTTCGTAAAAGACTCTCCCATGTTCAGCATACATAAAGAAGCCTCAAAAGTGGAAGGAATAAGGCCTTTATGTTGATCTGTAGCTGTAGTTGCCTACAGTCAGTAGAGAACACACCTTATAGTAGAAAAGCAGTCTCAAAAGGACCGAAAGACATGTGCCCTGAAGGTACCATCGTTGCCGGAAGTACCGGCATCGCTCTGGTAACGGCATTGTCACCAGCGTGTCAACCGCCCTAAGGCGCAGGCACAGTGGCCATTCCCATAGACTAATACTAGCCCCCGCCGCCAGTAACGGCAATGCCGGCAGGTGTTATGGCGGCGGAGACAAACGACAATGGTTTCCGCAGAAACCCTATGCCGTATGGGTAGGCAGTGTCGCTAGAAGCACTACTGCCGAAAGTAGCGACGCATCACCATTACAGGTGCTATAGGAAAGAATGCCGTTAGGAGGCGAAAAGCCGTTAGGAGGCGAAAAGCCGTTAGGAGGCGAAAAGCCGTTAGGTACCGGCACCACCATCAGTTTAACAGCTCACCCCTCAGGGAGAAGCATGCTGAAGGCTCTGGAGGGACCAATCCCAGAAGGAACCTGCCCTCACCAACAACAAATGCAGATACACAGCAGCATAATAACAAAATTCATGCAATATCAGTCCCGGAAAGGCTAACCACAGAGAGGAGTAATGACATGGGGTAGTATGCCCGTGCAATATATGAGTATCTTCAACAAACTATTTAATAACAATCCTGAGAAAAGAGACAACAGCAGAGAAGTCAGGCTCAGAAAGAAATCTAGATTCAATCCGAGAATTACCCCAACAAGGAACACGTCAGGCCACCGCGGCCTGAATCCCAGAAAGAATGAAACTTCTATAAATGTTGCGCCGTCAGAGAAGCCATAGCCAGAAAAAACTAAGTAAAA
>NC_090737.1:62015520-62018020 GCF_036898095.1 Palaemon carinicauda
AACCCTAGTTGGAAAAGTAAGATGCTATAAGCCCAGGGGCTCCAACAGGAAAAAATAGCCCAGTGAGGAAAGGAAATAAGGAAATAAATAAATGAAGAGAACAAATTAACAATAAATCATTCTAAAATAAGTAACAACGT
Organism: Palaemon carinicauda; assembly: GCF_036898095.1. Lineage (NCBI taxonomy): Eukaryota > Metazoa > Arthropoda > Malacostraca > Decapoda > Palaemonidae > Palaemon > Palaemon carinicauda. Next base: position 62,015,661 of record NC_090737.1, read on the forward strand.
CAAAACAGACATGTCATATATAAACTATCAACAACATCAAAAACAAATATGTCATAAATAAACTATAAAAAGACTCATGTCCGCCTGGTCAACAAAAAAGTATTTGCTCCAACTTTGAACTTTTGAAGTTCTACTGATTCAACCACCCGATTAGGAAGATCATTCCACAACTTGGTCACAGCTGGAATAAAACTTCTAGAGTACTGCGCAGTATTGATCCTAGTGATGGAGAAGGCCTGGCTATTAGAATTAACTGCCTGCCTAGTATTAGGAACAGGATAGAATTGTCCAGGGAGATCTGAATGTAAAGGATGATCAGAGTTATGAAAAATCTTATGCAACATGCATAATGAACTAATTGAACGACTGTGCCAGAGATTAATATCTAGATCAGGAATAAGAAATTTAATAGACCGTAAGTTTCTGTCCAACAAATTAAGATGAGAATCAGCAGCTGAACACCAGACAGGAGAACAATACTCAAAACAAGGTAGAATGAAAGAATTAAAACACTTCTTCAGAATAGATTGATCACCGAAAATCTTGAAAGACTTTCTCAATAAGCCTATTTTTTGTGCAATTGAAGAAGACACAGACCTTGTATGTTTCTCAAAAGTAAATTTACTGTCGAGAATCACACCTAAAATTTTGAAAGTCATACAAATTTAAAGAAACATTATCCGGATGTTGAGGAGCCACCGTCCTTGACCTACTTACAATCATACTTTGAGTTTTGTTAGGATTCAACCTCATACCCCATAATTTGCACCATGCACTAATTCTAGCTAAATCTCTATTAAGGGATTCACCAACCTTAGATCTACATTCAGGGGATGAAATTGATGCAAAGAGAGTAGCATCATCTGCATATGCAACAAGCTTGTTTTCTAGGCCAAACCACATGTCATGTGTATATAGTATGAAAAGTAATGGGCCAAGAACACTACCCTGTGGAACACCAGATATAACATTCCTATAATCACTTTGGTGCCCATCAACAACAACTCTTTGAGATCTATTACTTAAAAAATCAATAATAATGCTAAGAAACGACCCAACTGTTTCAGTTTGAAAACAAGGGCCTCATGATTAACACGGTCAAAGGCAGCACTAAAATCAAGGCCAATCATACGAGCTTCCCGACCACAATCAAGGGATTTCTGTACAGCATTGGAGATTGTAAGAAGGGCATCACATGCTCCAAGGCCTTTACGAAAACCAAATTGCAAACTAGGGAGTAGATGATTGCCTTCAGCAAACCTATTAAGACGTTTTGCCAGAAGACGTTCAAAAACTTTAGATAATATGGGAGTTATGGAAATTGGGCGGTAATTAGTGGGATTTAACTACCATAAACACATTTACATAGAGGAGTAACATTGCCAATTCTCCAACTAGTGCTAAAAGCTCCTCTTCATGCTAACTTGCGCAAAATAACAGATAACTTTGGAGCTAAGAAATCTGCTGTCATTATAAAAAACAAAGGAAAAATACCATTTGGATCTACACCTCCATAAGCATCAAGGTCCACCAACAGAGCTTTAATCTCACGAGATCGAAAAGCTAAACTAGTTAGTTTAGCCTCAGGAAAACAGGAATGAGGAAGTTCAAGTTTTTCATTACTCTGTTTACTGCCAAAAACATCAGCCACAAGGGTTGCCTTTTCCTTTGGACAGTGAGTGACTGAGCCATCTGGTTTAAGTAAAGGAGGAACTGTTGCATCTACACCAAAGAGTGCAATTTAAGGGTAGACCACCATTTATGTTCCTGAGTAGTACCAGAAGTGTTTCTTTTATGGTTAAATTGTACTCCTTTTCAGTTGAGGCATAAACTCTCTGAGCAAAAGCTCGAAGCTGAGTATAGTTGTTCCAGGTCAAATCTGATCTGTTACCCTTCCAAAGTTGATAGGCCTCCTGCTTCTCCAAAAAAGCACGTCTACAATCATCATTGAACCACGGTTTGTCCTTCACTCGGTACCTTAGCACACCAGAAGGGATACGCCTATCAATTATGTTGACTAGATTCTCATTCAAAGGGATAACAGGATCTACACTATCATATAATTGTGACCAATTCAAGCACAAAAGATCATGTAAAATCCCATTCCAGTCTGCTTGGGATTTCATATAAATTTTACAAGAATATGATCTATCAGGGACAGGCTGCTCAGTCTTCACTAATAATGAAATCAAGGCAACGATCAGATGTCCCGACTGGAGAACCAACCTTACTAGTTATAACGCCAGTGGAGTCAGTGTATACGAGGTCCAAGCAATTACCAGACCTGTGAGTAGCTTCATTTATTATTTGCTTACAGCCTGATTCAGAAGCAAAGTCTAAAGCTCTTAAGCCATGGCGAT
>NC_090737.1:62038020-62045520 GCF_036898095.1 Palaemon carinicauda
ACTTTTGCAACAATAATATCGTTCCATCTTTATTCTTTTATGGAGATTCGGATCTTGCAGTGGGGATTAGTCATGGGTTTCTGAGATATTTGCAGATAAAGCTAGTAACTGTCCTAACCGGCATGAAACGGTGGGACTATAATAGATAAGTTTAAAGAATATACAGTTTTCTTCGCAAATAAGATTTTATTACAATGCTTGGTTACTTGGTTGCCAATTCTGGAAGCAAAGAGCGTCCCAATTTGCACCATAATGATGCTTTTCAATGTAACTAGTTGAATACTCAAAACATCGCTTTCATACAGGAGTCATTGCGTGGAGCACCTAGAATCAATTATCTCTCAGGTTTACCATGGTTCCATATAATGTTTTAAGTATGACATATTATTTAAGGCTTTATCTGTTTATCGGATTTGGTGGTTCTAGATATTATATCTATATATTTATAAATGTTCTTCCAATGGACTTTTTATAGCATAATGTTTTAATGACCTCTATACGTTGAGAAATATCCAGATTTTATAATGATGCAATGACCTTTCCTTGCGTTTAAACGTCTCCAGACATTTGAAGTTGTGTACCACATCAATGTAGGAAACGGTTTCTGTACAAAACCGCCGAGTAATGGGGAAATTTTTCCCGTCCATCTCCGTTGTAAACTTTTTATGGAGGCTATAAACTAAAAATGGCGCTTTTGAAGTGCATAATCAGCCAATTTCGTTAATGGCACGCTCATGAATATTCAAGGGTATTATATCAGAGCGACAGACCACTAACGGTTATTAGCATGTTATTGTTCACCTTGTATCGTTTGCCATTTGGTTTTCAATACCCAACTATGTATCTTCACATTCTGAGGTTGTCTTGAAGAGGTCAAGAGCTCATTGTGTGGTAAAAGAAAAGATAATTTAGAGAACTATCCACCAACACATAGTTGCTGGACATTTCGGGGAATGCATATGTACCAAAGAGCCCATTATTATCTATATCGTACCTACACATATCTATTCCTTATACAAACTCCCTTCTAAAAACTTACATTTGAAATATTTTTGTCCATCCAATATTAAATTTGTTTCGCTTACTCTACCTTTTTATATTCTCTATTATTTTTTTTTAAGTTTTTTCAACTTCCCAATAGTGTCGTGTAATGTAGGCAGAGTTCTAGAGAAAAGATTGCTATTTATGAAATAATGCAGCGTTTTATCACCTTCAAATAACCCAGCCAATAAATTTTAAAACCATTGTGACGGGCCGAGAGAAGGTTGTGAACTCAAAGGCAGTATGAAAGCAACTGAGTTAATTTATTATAGAACACTCTCCTTTATATACAAAACCTCAAGGCAACAGGAAATTACATGTTCGAGAAACAAAAAATGTTACATAGAAGAAACGCAGACATGTTTATTCTGGTTCTTTTTAGTGCGAGGGAAGAGCAAAGATACAAGCATAATATATACAAAATGAATTATGGACGATCGTGTGAGACACGGTTGGTAAATGGCTCCCCCCCTAAAAATGACATACTGTACATGTTAGATAGGGTGCCCTGATCTAGAGAGGCGAACTGTAGGCGGGTCATCTGGCAGAAGATAAGCAGGTTTTAGACGATCAATGGAGACCCAGTGTTCTTTGCTACGAATGTTTAGTAGGAATGCTTTCGGACTGCGGCGGATCACAAGTAAAGGGCCCGTGTAAGGGGGCGTTAGCTGTGGCTTGCTAGTGTCGGTTCGCAGGAAGACGTGCGTTGCAGAGTGCAAGTCTGTTGGTATGTGATGCTTTGCTGGGGGCTTGTAAGTCTGGCGGCATGGAGTAAATTTTCCCACGATGTGACGTATGCGCTGGAGATCGTCGGAGGATGTTGTAGAAGGAAAAAATTCGGCAGTGATGACCAACGGGTCGCCATACACCAATTCAGCTGCCAAGACGTCGACGGTGTCTTTAGGAGTGGTCCTTAGTCCCAGGAGGACCCAGGGAAGCTGAGTAAACCAGCTGGAATCCTTGCAGCGGGACATCAAAGCTACTTTGAGGGTGCAATGAAAACGTTCAACCATTCCATTGGCAGTGGGGTTGTAGGCCGTTGTCTGATGTAGGGTGATGCCCAGGAGACTCGCTAATGATGTCCACAATTGAGTGGTGAAAGTGGTTCCCCTGTTGGAAGTATTATGCTCAGGGATACCAAATCTTGCAATCCATCCAGAGAGTAAGGCAGATGTACATGAGGCGGACGTTGCAGTTTCCATGGGAATGGCTTCAGGCCAACAAGTGGAGTGGTCGATGATGGTAAACAGGTAACGATGTCCTTGTGATGTGGGTAGGGGTCCTACAACGTCGACGTGAATGTGTGCGAAACAAGGCTGAGGTTGAGGAAAGATGCCCACTCCGGAATCCGTGTGTCGATGTACCTTGGAAGTTTGGCAAGAAGTGCAGGCGCGGACCCAATCCTTAGCATACTTAGAAAGGCCGTGAATGAAATCAAACACCTGCCGGCACATGGGAGCAGGAATCCAAGCTCGTGGTCTACCAGTAATGACGTCAAAGAGGAGGGTGGTGTTGGAGTCTTCGAGGGGGAAGTCTTCCAAACGGACGGACGTGCAGGATGTCCTACATGCTTGATACTCTGGATCCTGTCGTTGGGCTTCAGCCAGGGCGTTGTAACCTAATCCCAGTTGAACGGCAGCCAACGTGTTTCTTGACAGGGCATCAGCAACGGGACTCATTTTCCCAGGGACGTATTGAAGGGTACAATTGTATTCAGCCCCGGCGGAGAGATGTCGGCGTTGCCGGGCGGACCAGGCATCAGACTGTCGAATAAAGGCGTGCACCAGAGGCATGTGGTCTGTGCGAATGACGAAGGATGTACCTTCTAAGAAATGGCGAAAATGACGGACAGCCAAGTGCACCGCCAGCAATTCTCGATCGAAGGTAGAATAACCCGATTCTGCCTTGGACAGTTTTCTGCTGAAGAAGGCCAATGGGCGGGGCGAGCCGTTGACCACCTGCTCGAGTACTGCACCAATAGCGACGTCGCTGGCATCAGTGGAGAGAAGGAGAGGGGCATGTGGGATAGGAAACGTGAGAGCCGCAGAAGTTGATAGGGCCTTCTTTGTATTGCAGAAGGCTGCTTCTTGAAGGGGAACCCACTTCAGGTCCTTTGGCTTGCCCTTGAGGGAGGCGTAGAGGGGAGCAAGAGTGGTGGCAATGGCTGGCAGAAAACGGTGATAATAGTTGATCATGCCCAAGAATTCCTGCAGAGCTTTGACGGTCGAGGGCACGGGGAAGTTTTGAACGGCTGCTACCTTCTCAGGGAGGGGATGGACTCCTTCAGGAGTGATGCGGTGCCCTAAGAACGACACTTCGTTGGCACCAAAGGTACACTTGTCGTACCGGACTATAAGGCCGTTTTGTTGCAGGCGGTCGAGCACGATGCGCAGGTGACGGAGGTGTTCCTCTTTTGAGGAGGAGAACACAAGTATGTCGTCCACATAACATACACAGAAAGGGAGGTCCCCTAAGATGCCATCCATGAGACGTTGAAACGTGGCCCCAGCATTACGAAGGCCAAAACAGGAGTATTTGAAGGTGTATGTACCAAACAGAGTGGTGATGGCAGTCTTGGGGATGTCATCTGGGTTCATAGGCACCTGATAATACCCCTTCAGGAGGTCGAGCGTAGAGAAAACCTTCGCTTTGTGCAGGTAGGAGGTCACGTCGGCGATGTTTGGGAGGGGATAGTGATCCGGTTCTGTTTGCATGTTCAGGCGCCTGTAATCCCCGCACGGACGGAGAGAGCCGTCTTTCTTCAGAACGATGTGTAAGGGTGACGACCATGGGCTGGAGGCCTTTTGGCAAAGGCCCATTTCCTCCATTTCGGCGAACGTCTGTTTGGCGGCTGCCAATTGTTCCGGTGCCAGACTTCTGAATTTTGCGAAGACTGGGGGTCGCGTCGTCTTGATATGGTGATAAATACCATGCTTGGCAGGAACCGTGGGCGTTTGGCGAAGTTCTGGACGGAAAACTTTCGGGTACGACGTGAGGAGGTGGGAGTAGGCATCCGTGGGTGCGCTAATGTGGAGAGCGAGGTTAGAGGGGGCGGGTTGAAGAGGCGTCGACAAGTACGAGTCTGCCTTGACCAATCGTCGGTGGGCGACATCGACCAGAAGGTGGAAATGAGAGAGGAAATCCGCACCGAGGATTGGCAATGTGATGTCAGCAAAGAGAAACTTCCAATTGAATTTACCGTTTCCGAACGATAATGTGAGGTTCTCGTAACTCCAGGTTGGTATCGCAGATCCGTTGGCAGCTACCAAGCGGATGTCGGCAGATGCAGACAGATTACGTCGTGTCTTGAGGAGTTTCCTTGGCAAAAGAGAACGACAAACACCCGTGTCTACCAAAAATCGCACGCCCGTTCCTGCATCATGTAAAAAGAAAAGATTAGAAACATGGGAGGCCACCGCCACGAGCGACGGCCTACTTCCACGTTTTTTGGCCACTGACAATCCTCGGCACATTTCTTCGCGGTTGCTCTGAATCTGAAGTGGTAGTAGCAAAACTGCGGCGGATAGGAGGTAGTAAGTGGCTGTAGAAGTCGTTTGTTGGGGCGCGAGCGATTGGTGGGTTTTGGGCGGCTTTGTCGCCGCTTCTGCACATCACGGGGTAGGCGTGTATGTCCTACGGCATTCATGTCAGCTTCGGTTGACGTCGAATAGGCATCCTCTTCGTCAGGGGTGGAGGCGTTGATGGAGGTCTGTAAGTGGCTGTCCATAAGGGCGTCGGCTTTGGTCATCAAGTCCTTTATGGGTAAACTATCGACATCGGGTATGGCAGCGCGTATAGGTCCGAGTAAACGGCGTATCCAAAGGGCACAAAATAGGTTCACCTCACGAGGAGAGCCGTCTGCAGCAGGTTGAAGGCGAGCGATACTGGTCATTTCCTTGAGGGCGAGCGAAGCCCTTTGGTCCCCCAATGGTTGTTGCGACAGCTGAAAAAGCTTTGCTATACGCGCGGCTGGGGTGCCTCCATGTTCACAAAGCCAGTCGGATATTTCCGGGAAGGTGTCCTTGGGTATTGCCGCGAGAATATAATCTGCTTTGGTGGTTGAGCGAGTCACGCCCTTGATGCGAAGCTGGACTTCTGCGCGCTGAAACCAAGCAAACGCCTCTCCGCTGACAAACGATGAAAGTTTCAATGGAGCAGCCGCAGCGCCAACTTCTGTAGAGTCCGCCATAGTACCAACAATGGAGGGGCGAGGGGGGTGGGTGTGGAAGGCGGTGAGAGCGAGTCGACTTCCGGGGTCACCAATGTGACGGGCCGAGAGAAGGTTGTGAACTCAAAGGCAGTAGGAAAGCAACTGAGTTAATTAATTATAGAACACTCTCCTTTATGTACAAAACCTCAAGGCAACAGGAAATTACATGTTCGAGAAACAGACAAAGTTACATAGGAGAAACGCAGACATGTTTATTCTGGGTCTTTTTAGTGCGAGGGAAGAGCGAAGATACATGCATGATATATACAAAATAAAATATGTACGATCGTTTGACACACGGTTGGTACACCATGGATCTCATGACACGATTACACCCTTCTTTTGAAGCAAGTAAAATAAATAACGAAAATAAATGCATTATTCTGAAGCCTTGTGTACATATATCCATTACCCGGTTATGAGCTGAAAAGAAAGCTATATCAAAGGATGGATAAATTCTTACATTAAAGATCTAATGGATTGAATAACGTTTATATACCAACTAAACTTACTGAAATACTACTTGCCCTTTATGAACGAAAATCCTTTTTCGTTGACTAAGTTTTCGATGTGAAATTATCAGCATAATCCACTTCGAATTGAAAAGAAAATAAATATTTTGCTTCATAAAGTTTAATTATCAGTGAAAAAGACTATATACTATCAGTTATTGAAAATTTATTTACATAATTAATTGAAAAAAATATTCAGGTGAAAGTAATGGGGTCATTAGCAAAGATTACTATTAGGATTTAGACACTATATTTACTATTAAAATGAGGACTCCCATGACATGATGCAACCAAAATATAGTTTAAATGTCCAAACTTTGTACTAAAGGATAGCCTATAATTGTTTAGTTGTTTAATTTTTGCCCAACAATATGCGAGGTAATAGCAGAGAAAAAAAGGGATCATATTGCAGCATGCAGGTAGGGGAACTACTATAGTGCCATAGCCCGACATACTTGGGAGAAAAGTCATGCAATAGCCTTTAACAAGGCAGAAATTGTTTACAGGTGTCGTGATAGGGCAATGAGGGAAACGATAGAAGGTGCTGTGATCTCTTTGAACAAGACTTTTGAGTGTAACAGGGGAATAGTAGATGAAAACATCAGTGAGGAAATATGAAGGAGAAGCAAAATTTGTAACTGTAGAAATATATGTCAAGATAAAAGATGATTCCTCCCTTGTCCCTACTTCCCAGGTGCATCCTCCACAGACAGTTCAAGTGACAAACTACCTGAACTACCAAAAACATAGATTTGGATAGTGACCATCATAACATACCACCCAGAAGATCTCAGAAAATTTTGGAAAGGACAAGGGCCCAACAACCTGAAACAGTTTTGTAATGGGTTGTGATATGTTTTTAACTATGCTGCTGTGTATTTGAATTGTTTATGTATTTCAGTTTTTTCCGTATATCAGTACCTGACTTGGAATTTAAAAAAAAAATGAGTGACCAAGTACACAGATGATGGACGAAAGCTTTAAAATTTTTTTGTAATATCTACAAATATACACATATTTTCATACACTTCTTACATCATTGTGGAACTTTATCAACATCTATATATATATATATATATATATATATATATATATATATATATATATATATATATATATATATATATATATATATATACATATATATATATATATATATATATATATATATATATATATATATATATATATATATATATATACATATATATATGTATATATATATATATATATATATATATATATATATATATATATATATATAGTAGATTGTTATTAAAAGAATTCAAATCAAAACAGTACAATATGAGTGTTATAGTTTGTTATAGTATCCTATGCCCCAACAAATGATTCCCCTGAATAAAAAATAAAGATGAATACTATGAAAACTCTAGAGTGCAATAGATAAGATAACAAAGATATGAAAATAGAGAATGTGATGAGTGTCGAGGGTCTTGGCGAAGTTGCAAATGAAAATGGAGCACATGTCACAAGTTTCTGTTCAGCAAACAATCCTATCATTGGAGGTAATCTTTACCAACACAAGGGCGTCCACAAGGATACATAGAGTTCACCATATGACAATAAAAAAAAAGATATATATAAAGAGAGAAGGAGGACTTTGAAAAATGTAAGAAGCTATAGAGGTGCAGATATTGAAAGTGATCACCAGCTCCTCAATGACACAGCGAAATTAGATTTTGAAAGTGGCCAACAGCAAGATAGATAGAATACCTA
>NC_090737.1:62050520-62058020 GCF_036898095.1 Palaemon carinicauda
AGAAAATGCATGTATCTTCATATATATCGACTTTTTTTTAGTTACCCACAGACCAGAGTTTCACTAAAACCAGCTTCTTACCCCCCTTGAACACTTTTATATTAGTCCGGCAAGAGCATTATATGGAAAGGGTCTGGCCAGCTTATTTTATGGCACCATCATACATCTGTTACTCTCCTCTATAATATAGTACTCAGCGTTCCATTTCCTTCTGCTACGCTTTAACAATATAAGCAGCTGAAAGTCAGGTTAGGTACTCTATTATCTGACAAGATGTTAATCAAAATACACATCATATTCTATAATTCTCTTGTGCTTTTAACTGTAATCATGAAATATGTTTCTAATTTTAACGAGTTACATATTTTCATCACGGTATTCCTCATCATTATATTATTACTTCATAGTTTATTTCGTTTACCTTGTATCGCCAGGTTTTTACAAATATATTTTTTCATAAATGTGCAAACGGATAGTGGAAAAATATAAAAGTTTATTCTAGATCTCATGGCAACGAGAAAATAGTCTTCCTAATACATTGTTACTGTATTGTTCCCAAAACTTGTTCTACTTCCTATAGAAATTTTCTCTTATGTCCCAAATAAACTAAAACCTTTATTATAAAAGCAATCTAGTCAGTTTGCTTTATATATATATATATATATATATATATATATATATATATATATATATATATATATATATACATACATATTTATATATATATATATATATATATATATATATATATATATATATATTATATATATATATATATATATATTTTTATATATATATATATATATATATATATATATATATATATATATCTATACAAATATATATATATATATATATATATATATATATATATATATATATATATATAAATATGTATGTATATATATATATATATGTGTGTGTGTGTGTATATATATCTATACGAATATTTATATATATAAATATATATATATATATATATATATATATATATATATTTATATATATATATATACATATTTATATATATATATATATATATATATATATATATATATATAAATATATATATATATATATATATATATATATATATATCTATATAAATATATATAAATATATATATATATATATATATATATACATATATATATATATATATATATATATATATATATATATATATATATATATTTATATTTGTATATATATATATATATATACATATATATATATATATATTTATATATATATATATATATATATATATATATATATATATACTGTAAATATATATATATATATATATATATATATATATATATATATATATATATATATATATATATATATATCTACTGTAAATATATATATATATATATATATATATATATATATATATATATATATATATATATATATATATATATATATATATATATATAAAGTTTCGTGATCCTTTTTAGCCATGTTCTGAGTCTTCTTATTTCTGGGCAGTCGTACCAGGAGTCCTTGTAGGTGTAGTTCCTTCTCCCTGCCCTCAGTGGCATTGCTTTGCTTGCTGTATTGTGAAATGTGTCAACTAGGTCCTTTTCTAGTTGATCTACGTACGCTGGAGGGTTGTATTTAGCTGCCCACTCTTTGAGGGCCAATCAGAAGCTTACCCAGTCTGTCAGGTCTTGATTCCATCTTGGTGGAGGTGGTGGTATTGGAGGTAATTGTTGCATCTCCAATTCTGTTAATGTGGCAAAGTGGTCACTAACAAATGTTGAGTGCACTCGCCATCTGGTTAGTTGTCTGATTGTAGTTGTGGCCAATGTAAGATAAAGTCTTCCTCCTCTTATGTGTGTAGAGTGCCCTTTGTTTAATAGGGAGACTCCTTTAAATTCCCCTAGGGCAAAGGCTATGCGTTTTCCTAACGGGTTTATTGTTGATATGGATGATAATATAGGATGGTACGTTTTAAAATCATCACATATAATTGTTGGCGAGCGTTCTGTGTGTGCAAAAAGCTGTGTCAACTGCAGTTCTCCTAGTTCTTCCCTATTTATTTTCTGGTAGATATTGTATATGTTTTTTTTGGGGTCAATAATGTTACTCTTACTACTAGCGTCTCTACATTGTTGCAGCAGAGAATTGGATTGTATATCCTTGTTGTTGGTATTGATGTTCTAACCTGTGTAACTAAACCTTCGTTAGTGCCTATCTGTGTTGGGGGGGGGGGGAGTGTAGGCATTGTAACCTGCAATTCTAGATTTTGTCCCTGTTGTTAAGAATGTTTCTTGCAACAGGATGACATCTATCTCCACGGTTTTGCAGACTGTAATTACGGAGGACATTTTAGGCCTCACTCCGGCTGCGTTCTAATTAAGGATCTTCATTCCGAAGTGAAGGTTGAAGAGAACTGTCTGGGACCCCGGGTGCCAAAGGCTACTGCCTTAACCTCTGTTGATGGGTCGAATGAGGTGAAAGGATATATGCGGATGGGATCTCAGGTAGTGGATGTGGAAGGTCTGGGGACAGTGGGGATGATATGGAAGGTCGGGGTGTTAGGAGGTGAGGGGTTAAGGTTGTCTCCTAGATAGCGTTAGAGGGGAAGGAGGACTGGGCCTTGGTAAGAGAACTTTTATGAAGTTCTTCTATTTTAGCTTAAATAGTGCCTGCACTGATCCTCCCTGTCACACCTCGAATGACAAGGTCAATCAACTTTTCTCTGAGGACCACTGTTTTGATAAAAGCAGTCCTCAGTAGAGGTTTTGGAGCTTGAGCGTTGGAGGTGGGGGTTCTTGTGGAGGACTGAGCTCTAGAAATTCATCTTTTGAGCTCTTCCTCGGTGTAGAATCTCCTTGGTAGAGGTTTTGGAGTCATTCTGCCCCTTGGCTCCTCTCTCTTCTCCTTGGGGAGGGCTGCTATGACCCTAGCAACCCTTTCAGAGCATCCCCGTACCATGTCTGTATGCTGTTTCTTGCAGTGTGGGCACCTTGGGTTTGTTGGTATGCCCGCCTTGCACTTATCAATGCACTCCTGTGTGAGGTGCCTTTGGCTACACACAGCACATGTGTCAACCTTTGCCTGACACTGCTCTTAGTGGTGGCCGAATTTCTGGCCCTTGTAGCACCCAAGAGGGTCTGTTTAGTATTTCTTTACCCGGAAGCTGGCGAAGATCCTTACATCTACTTTTTTTTGGGTGTGGGCCTGCGAAGGTTTCGAGGATGGACTTGGTCAGGCGCCCAGCTTCATCCTGTCAGCAGTCGTGATGTTCTTCAAGTCTGTTAGGTGGCTCTCCATCATTTCTATGGGGTAGCCAACCACTACTGCTTTCTTGACTTTCTCTTCTTCTTTCAGTTCCATCAACTGTATGGCTGATGTGGTTCTCAGTGTGATGAGAGCCCTTGCGTCCTTTGTAGAAAGGGTCCATTGGCCTTGCTTTTTAGGTTTGGCCTGGATCATCAGGTTCTTATGTTTTTGTTCAAAAGCCGCTATGGCTTTGAATGGCTCTGAGGAATTGTTGGCCAATACCCTAAAGTAGTTGGTTTTTCCATTGTTTTGGTTCTCAGTTGGCGAGGTAGTCTGTTTTGCATTGGTTGAGGTTAATCCTGTGGGAAGTCCTTGGGTGGCAGTGGTCCTTTTAGCCTGTTTTTTTCTTCCTATTGACTTGGGTCCATTCCTGGTTGCCTTCTTCTGTATCCTCTTGGGCTCTTTTCCTGTTTGGTTGGTCCATAGTGTTAAGCAGAAAAATTAATTATAGAATGTGAAAAAGAACGATTATTTAGGGAGGCCCTATCTCGCCTATTAGTAGCTAAGTACTAGTCTGCACAAACTGCAGCTGGGGAGCTTCCTTACTGCTCTCCGAGCACTAAGTTGGACCAGCAGTCAATTCCTGCTGGCAGAGATATTTAGGATTGGTAAATCAAAACACTTGTCAACCTATTATTTTATTGAAAAAATTTCTGTGAATTTATACCAAGTCACAAACCCCATATCCTATCTTCTATCATTTGTCTTATAGACACCAGGCCTAGCACCCCTATGCTACTTGCCACAGAAGGCTAGAGTGGAAGGTTTTGACCCTTGGATCCTGTTTCAGCTGCAGTTTTAAGACCACGACGGCTACCATATTTTCCACAGGAGGGTCTGTTAGTAAAAAGAAAGTTAGGACAGTGGTAGAGAAAGCCTACCAAGTTTAAGACTTTTTTCCTATAGTAAAGGCAGAAGATCAGCAGAACCCTTGGCAGTAGCAGCAGGGGGCACTGAAGGCACCCTACAGCAGCCTACTCAGTAGGGGCAGCAGCATGCTGCCTCTACAGGCATGAATCCTGTGGACATCGGCAGCAACGACGGTGGTGGCAGCAGGCAGTCTCAGGCTAGCAAAAAAAGGAGGAGCAGCTGCAGCATGCAGGCAATCCCTCAGGAGCAGCAGCAGGCAGCAGGGTCAGCGAGTCGGCGGCAGGTCTAGGAGCAGCAGGCAGGATGGTCCTCTCACTGTGGGATCAGTGAGAGAAGTGACCATAGAATAAATACATAAGCTTATGTACTTATATGGATAAGGCTACCATTATTGATATGAAAAAAAAATTGAATTGAAAGTCAAAACAAATATTTACCGGTCATCGGAAATGACCCTTTCTGGCAGGTGTCAATTGAGGTTTGATCTCCACCTAGGAAACACCTGTTACGGCGCAGGTAGCTGGTATGGTAGCATCATTGTACTGTAAGTCTCTATATGTATAGTCGCATGTTTACTGTACCTATAAAATGTAAACAAATCTCGTTCAATAAATCAGTCCTCTGAAGAAGTATCACGAAACTAGTCAGAACGTAATCTTATATTTCATATTTTAATTTTCTCAGTGGTTATTTTGCATCTGAGCATCGGGTGTCCATATATATATATATATATATATATATATATATATATATATATATATATATATATATATATATATATATATAAATATATATATATATATATATATATATATATATATATATATACATATATATATATATATATATATATATATATATATATATATATATATATATATATATTTATATATATATGTTTATTTATACATATGTATATATATATATATATATATATATATATATATATATATATATATATATATATATATATGTGTGTGTGTGTGTGTGTGTGTGTGTGTGTGTGTGTGTGTGTGGGCGTTTGTGTGTTTTTGTCTGTAAACAATAATCACCTTCAAAATGTAACAGACTTAGTTTAATTAAGAACTGTAATGATGTTGCATACGAATGTTCAGCAAGTATTAGTTTCAAAGAATATCCTCGGGTTCTGTTACCTATCTTTTTATGGAGGTTTTCGTATTGTAGACTTTGACTGAGGGTAAATAAAGCTCGTTTATGCTATAGATTACTTTAGTATTTCAAGGCCATCAGCTCTTCCAGATTTGTATTGATCCGCATTATAATGATCTTCTATATGATATAAGATATCATAAACTGTACATATTATCCATTGATAAATTATATAAATATTCATGGTATAATATTAGTAGTTGTAAGAATTGAAATCATTCACATTAAAAGAGAAGGAAAAAAAATCCTAACCCTTCCGAGTGAATCTCCGTGTACTTTCTAATATTTTCTGTTCACTTTTATTTCACGTTTCCGTATCCTACATGAGTTTCAAAGGAGTTTTCTCATCATTTTATCTTTTACAGACTGTACTGAAAATCCTATTGTGACACTGCATACCATAGTGTACGTAAAATATGACATCCTTCCAAATTATTAATGAGAATGTTTACCCTGACGGTCAGCCGACATATGCAATATGATGCCTTTACTTAACGTTACCGAATCCGACTAATCACGTTTGACCGGACTGGTGAAAGCATGGCTAAAATCTTTCAACACATGTCTGTAGGTCTCGCAAAATGAAAGTTCTTGAACCAACCAACAAACGATCCTGAACGCATCAGTAGATCATGGTTTCTTAAATTCCATGGGACCACAGTTTCACTGAATAACCCAGTCTTTCATCTCCCAATCGCTCCCATTACTAGTTTTGCATTTGATTACTTTGTTATTTAGTAATCCTATCTGGCATAGAAAATGTTTTTTCACCATTACTATTTAAAAGACACCTTTGCTGTCATTTGAGGGGTATATCTGTTTCGTTTCCGAAAGCACGAAAAATTGCTGATTTTTTGTGCTCTTCATTGACGTTCACAATAATAATTTAGCTCTTTTTCATTCCGTTTGGCTACCAAGAATGTTGTTTGGCACCTTAACATAGTTTTTCTTCTTTTTGGCATCTTTTCACAAAATATTTCTATGAAAAAAATATATTTGAAAGTATTACAGCGGTACAGATGTTCAATGCGTTCTTGAATATTTAAGGGTACTTAAATAACCATGTATTGATCGGTTTGTTTGTAGTTCTGGCGTTGGCGGCCCGCTTGGTTAAGACTGCTACCTTTATCACATAACAAGACTCATTCCTTGTAAGTGGCTATAATCTACTAGCTTAGTAGGACATTTACGAAATAATTGTTGCCATCTGAACTACATGAGAGATTCCGAACTATGCAATTGATGTAAATGTGCAGATTAAAATCAATGTCAAGATTATGTTCTTGGTGCATCATGAAACAACGATGATGAACAATTACACTCTGTTTGCCATTCTTCCCCAGGGATTTGGTACTATATTTCTCACCTTCATACATATTTTAGCTAGTTTTTGCTTGTATGGAACAGGTCAGGTTATGTTGGCATATTAAGGATAAGGCTCAATTAGGTTTTGAGTACACAGTAGCTTAGGCAATAGAAACTACTGTAGTTCCAAGTCAATAATTAGCTGGTAGACAATTATGGATTAATTAACACCTATAGCCTGAATGAGTATTTATTTTGCTTAGAAGAGACATTATCATTTGTAACTATCATATATAATATGAGCTCCAGGTAGATTTGGAGTAGGTACAAGAAATTACAGATCAGACATTCTTGCAAAAACAATCTCAAATATCAACATGAAAGTAGACTTGCAGAAAGGGAAAATGAAATGGATTTAATTCTCTGTGAAAATTAATTTTCTTTAAAGATGTAACAGTGTTAAACAAGATTAAGTCAAGCACCCATAGAATGGTGAGAAGAGAAATATGTCTTGATCTTAGAAAAGAAAGAAAAAACACTAATTTTCAGAAAGTGAATAAACACTCCTGTAATATGAGAAAAAGGATGAGTTTAGTATAACAATACAAAATAGGTACTCCCAGATTCATGATGAAGTGATAGCCAGTAAAGTCGAAATAACAAAAAAAAAAAAAAAAAAAAACTATCATAATCAGACCAAGATATAGGTGGAAAAGTTCCTAAACAAGATCAAGGAAACTATTCGGGAAAAATAGGAAAGATGGGAAATGAGGGTAAAATCCAAGAGAGATGAAAGGAATTAGCATAAATATCCAAAACAATAAATAAACTAAAAATCCACTAAATTCGTAAACGCAA
>NC_090737.1:62063020-62065520 GCF_036898095.1 Palaemon carinicauda
AACGTAGCATGGTTGAATTAAAACACTTCTTCAGAATAGATTGTTCACCGAAAATTGCTGAAAGAATTGAGGAGAAGTCTATTATAAGTAAAAAAAAAGAAAAAAAAGAAATCATGTATAATTTGTCTGGTTCTGTAATAGATTATAGAATGAGAGAATAGTGGCTACTGGGGGGAGGGGGGTGGGTTAATCTTTGATTTGGAGTTCATCACATACGCCGTGGAAAATTTATCAATGAAAAATCACGGAATTATTGTGGAGATCGAGTGAAATCTGTTGATCACAATAAATTTTTGACATTTGATATCGTGATGCTTGAAAATTGCCGGATTAATCTGGCTATTTTTTTTTTTTTTTATTTCCCATAAATTGCCACACAATAAAACATCTAAACCCTAAACCATGAGATATTACTCATTGATTGTAAATAAAAACTAAGATAACTAAATAGACGAATAAAATTTGAGTTAATTCATAGCTTTGTTCAAGGAACGGTAAAACGTAAATAATGTCTGATGGCAGACTTACATTAACCTATCTTTGCTTTGACTATACATCTAAAAGTTATTCTAGTTACTGATGGCTCTTATTTGGTATGAGCCTATCTCTCTTGCACTGATTTACATTAAATTTTCTTTATTTGTCATTGCTCCATATAAACTCTTATTGTAATAACGTAGGCCTACCACGTGTTACTAATTGTTACTTTGTCAGATGAACGATTCCTATAAGTTCTCTCTCTCTCTCTCTCTCTCTCTCTCTCTCTCTCTCTCTCTCTCTCTCTCTCTCTCTCTCTCTCTCTCTCTCTCTCTCTCTCTCTCTCTGTATATATATATATATATATATATATATATATATATATATATATATATATATATATATATATATATATATATATATATATATATATATACGTGTGTGTGTGTGTACATTCTTTGATAGTTTTAAACATATTTTATGCTCTTGAAAAGTAAGGATTACGTTACAAATACAATATATCAAATATATCAGCGATCTATTTACATCGCCGAATAATAAAAATAAATCTTTTTCTATTTATACTACACTGAAATCATATAGTGGTTATATGTTCGTAAATTTTCTTGATTTCATTAATACGATGTAAGTGAATTGTGGCAACAATATCTAAAGTGTAATAAATTACGGTTTGTCAAATATTTTCGTTGTTCCTTGTGACCTGATTACTAAATCCTCAATGACCTGAGTTTACTATAATATTTCCACAATTTGATTTTTTTTTTTTTTTTGCGTTTACCTTAATTACCCGATTTTCCACATTTAAAGGATGGAAAATCCATCCCAACCAACATCAATTTTCTCTGGAGTTTCAAAGTCATGTTTAAAACAGGTCACCGAAGCATCCAGGACTACAACTATTTCAGTAAATGCCTAAGCAAAAAACGAACGACTCCGATCTTAAACTGTGGATAAGACAGACATCTTTTCTACGTTTTACAATGAAATCGAAAATATTTTCTCGAATTATCTTATTTTGCGCAACTTATGATATTTACATTTCTAAAAATTATGTACCAGGGCGTTCCCTTAACTATTTTCTCCATTCGCAACATGAGCGATTGTCCTTTAGGTTTTCGCACTTTAAATGCGTTGATAAAAATGGATTGGACATACCTAACACATATTTTCCTAAAGCTATTTGTCTTTAAAAGAATAGTCTTTTCAGTTAATGGTCTCAATTTAATAACATTCTTGCATGTATTACTGAGTATGAGTTCAAAGATACAGATCATATGAAATGGACTGTAGAGAAACTGAACCTCCTGGCAAACTGATTCTGATTCACCTCATTTCATTTTCTTTATTCTCAGTTACGATACAGTAATCACTCACTCATCGCAAAGGCCGTTGATTTGTCAGAAATATGTATATTCTTACTGCCGATTTCCAGCGGTATACTGGATACGAAAGTTTGGTTCAATTGTTTTACCCAAAATGGAACTGTTGAGAGAACTTCTCTCCAAATCTCTCCTACAGCATAAGATAAAAAAACTTGGAACAACTTTTCCATAACCTTCAACGTCCTCAGCGTCTTGTCAATATTCATTTTTGGTAAGTGAAGCTCAGAGAAACACATAGAGTCCTATGTGGCCATGTTGTTGTCTACACTTGAAATTTATCTTAAGATACCTAAATTTTAGCATTAAATAACTTGGTGATTGAAGTTGGCTTTCATTTTGGTGCCCCTAAATATCTACTATAGATTTTTTCTGCCGCAATCCTTAATTCAGGTCACCTAGAGGAAATTTTACTATAAGGTCTAGGACCATTTAAGAATGCTGCTGGTACTATAATTACTTGAGTAAGTGAGAATTGCGAAAAAAATATTTCAGTTTAGGGTAAATTAGCTGTCCCAGGTAGTCCACATGGATACTATGAAATCTCGTGTCTTCCCTGTTTTTGACTATGGTAATTCTTTGAATATATATAATAAATAACTGGAGAGCCATGCATGGAAAGA
>NC_090737.1:62068020-62093020 GCF_036898095.1 Palaemon carinicauda
ATTCCGGCTTATATATTTTTATTAGATGCCGAGAGAAAAAATGATTTATATCCTTTTTTATTTTATTTATTTTTTAAATGTTGTTTTAAATGTATTTTTAACAATGCAAATGTAGAGAATTTCTTTAATTACATATTACTAGCGTACTAATCAGCTTTTCATACAAACATCTTCCCGACAAATTACTCCCTTAGCGAATGAGGTGGCCACTCAAACAGCTTTGAACTGGATTAAATAGGGGATATTGTCGGGGCTATGCAACTCATTCCTTTTTAGCTGCTTGCTGTGCCGTAACCTACGCCAAACAAGGATGTTCACGGCGATAAATATCACCACCGTGAAACACAAACCAGCCAGTAGTATGGGGTGAAGAATTTCTTTATAAGTCGGTGACAGGTGGTCCTTTTCGGTAAGTTTCATCAACCGCTTTGCCACATGTCCGTTGTATGGGAGAAGAAGTGCTGGCATTGTAGAGGTCCACGTGAAGTTCGCGAAGTAGGCTCGTTCTCTGATGATTGTCCGTAGACCAGTCACCATGGAATTCGGGGAAGTCCCGACACAACCATCTGCTGCGACGAAGATATGTGTAAAGGACGTGGATCCGTCAGGGCATGATACATTGAAGCCGTCCTTGTCGTATCGTATCCACGAGCCATTATTCAGTCTGCAATTGAACTCATTATTGTCAAAGGGATAAAGCTTATCCAGACAATTTTCACTTGTATGGGAGAGAGCACCGTCTAGCACTATACCTAACTCGCATGAATCCATTAAGTTTTTATGGAATTCAAATGAGTCAGCTGTACATATTTTTCTATCCATTGCGTCTGAACAGTGAGTTAATTGATTTAAGTCTTTAATGACCGTATATGTTTCCTTGTCTGGGGAAATCAATACGTGTCCTGTCAAACTGGATATTACTGGATTTGAGTGATTCGTCATGAAAGTCGGAAATGGTGATATCCTGTAAGATTGCCAGGCATCAGAAGAATCAAAGGGAATTGTAATCCTAATCTTGTTATTATCTACGTTTACTGTAATTAGGCTGTAATAAAATTCTAACCTATGTTCGTCTAACAAAGGAACGTAGCCTAGTTTATCCCTTCCGTTCTTCAGAATTAATTTTAAGTAACGTATAGGAAACAAATGGGGCGACAATACACTTTTAGTTGCTAACGTGATAGCTTCTACATAATCCTTGGATTTCTCAATGAAATGTGTAATTCTGTTACGTATGTGATCTATCTTTGAATCATAATACGTTAATGTTGCCAACAAATCCTGTACTTCCATAATTTGAACGATATTATCTGAATGTTCATTTAATAAATCCATAATTTTATTGATTGAAGCTAACTGATCCCTTAGTTCTGACATAATCAATTCATCTTTATGAGTCAAGAACTCAATTTTCTTATTTTGATTACTAATTTTAAGACGATTGGAAATTCCTAAACCTAAACTTGCAACAGACCCAAAGATGCTTAATGCAGCATAAATGAACGGATTCCGTCTTTCTTTATGTTCGTGTCCTACAGTCCACATCAAAAGGTCATAAGCCAAAGATCCTGTCTCGCCAGTCTTATTTTTCAAGTCATCAGATAGCATCTCTGCAACTTTTAATGTTGATCCAAGCAAACTCTTAGTAGTCAAATGAAAATGTCTTCTATGCAACTCATCCAATGATGCAGAAAACCTTGAAATGGCAGTTCTTAAGCTAATGACATCATTCTCTTGAAGAAAAATTGCTTGTATATTCACTTCTACAATTACGTTAGTTGACGTAATAAAAATGTCTTCTTGTCTTTCAACTATATTGCCATATTTAAAATATATATTTTTAGTCTTAAAACTCATCCCATACGAGAAAAATGTCTGAGCGAACAATATCACTCCCAACAACAAAAAATTCATCTTGGAAACCTGTAACGAGAAAAAATATATGTAATTACTCCGGTATTAAAAAAAAAACTTTTAATCACATAAAACAGAACAGAATTTTCCCTCACTTCTTTTCCTCTCTTTTCTTTTTAATTTCTTATATGAGCCAATGGTACTATTCTCTCATCCGTGGGTTGGGCTACGTTTTGAATTCTAAACCTATTGGCCGTTAATGTTTCCAAAATGTTAAATGGGCCTTCAAACTTAGGTGTTAATTTATAGTTGAGCCCTTTTCTGACATTGATTTGAATATAGATGTTATCACCCACGGTATATGTTTTAGTTGGTTTCGCTATTTTATCATGATTCCTTTTCATTATGATTTGTGATTCTTCTAAATTCTTTCGAAGGATATCATATCGACTTATACTTGCATTTATACATTCTTTTAAAGGATTTGATAGATTAGTTGTAGGCGTTAATATTTGGAAAGGTGTTCTAACTGGGGTACCATACAATGCTTCATGCGGTGACATTTTAATTGATATATGATATGAATGATTCAGAGTACTCAGTGCCGCCGGTATTGCAATATCCCAGTTGGGGTCTGATCCCCCTAGTGTTACCCTCAATATATTTAATATCTTCCTATTTGCTCTTTCCACTAGCCCATTCGACTCTGGGTGATATATCATGGTATTAATCTTCTTTATGTTGAGGAATTCACACAATGAGGTAAGAAAGTGATTATTAAATTCACCACCCGAGTCTGAGATTATCATGTGTGGAATTCCATGTTTACAAATGTAACACTCGTAAAACTTCCTAGCGCATTCAATCGCAGTTTTAGTTTTAAGCGCTATTAGTTCTGTATATCGAGTTAAAGCATCTATAATTACTAAGAGGTGCTTATTTCCTCTGTCTGACTCGTAAAATCCTGTTAACAAATCTAAATGTATTCTTTCAAAGGGTTGATTGGGCACAGGATAAGCTCCTAGGCTGACAGGTGTTTTCGTATGCCCTTTGTTTTCCTGACATGTGCGACAATTAGCTATGTGTCTTTTTATATCTGTAAGCATTGTATGCCAATAAAACAATGATTTGGCTTTCTGTGACATTAATGAGAACCCAGGGTGTCCATGTAATGGATTTGAATGCAACCAATTCAGGACAGTGGAAATAAGTGAGATTGGTACCACTACCTGGTCGTTAGTTACATGTGGTGTATTGCGGGTTTTCCTTGTCACAGTCCTACACAGAATATTATCTTTGATTATATAATTCTGCTGCTTATACTTTATATATTCCTTTTCCTTATGATTGCCTTTCAAAGCATTTATAATTGTTTCTATTTTCTGATCTTTTCTTTGCTCAGTCTGTAACAATTCAGCACTCCAGCCTAAATCTTCTTGTTCAGATATTGTTTTTACAATAGGCATGGATGTTGATATATCTATTAATTCAGCTAAAGGCTACAAGATGACACGGGGTTGCGTGATAATGCATCCGCAATGATATTTGCTTTCCCAGGTAAATACCCGATTCTTGCGCCAAAATCTTGAATGATCAAATGCCACCGAGTTCGTTTAGGGCTGTGGTTGAAGCCTTTAAAGAACTCTGTTAGTGGTTTATGGTCAGTAAGAACCTTAACGGGATAACCGTAAATTATGAACTTAAAATGCACTAGCGAATTAACAATAGCTAGTCCTTCCTTGTCTATTACTGCATACTTACTTTCGGAAGTTCTCAATTTTCGAGAATAGAAAGCTATCGGGAAAAACTGTTTATCATATTGCTGAAGCAATACCCCTCCTACTCCTAAGTCTGATGCGTCTGTTGCAATGAAGAATTCCTTACCGAAGTCAGGAAATTTTAAGATAGGAGAACTACACAGTTCATCTTTCAAAGTATTAATCGCCTGTTGATGTTGCTCAGACCATATGAAATCTACGCCCTTCTTCGTAAGATCAGTTAAAGGAGCGGCTATTATTGAATAGTTGCGTATAAAACGCCTGTAATATCCACTACAACCCAGAAATTGCTGTATTCCCTTGACATTAGTAGGTATGGGAAAATTACGTATAGCCGACACCTTATCATGGACTACTTTAAGACCTTGGCTTGACACCATGAAACCCAAATATATTAATTCTGTTTGGAAAAATTCACACTTACTAATCTTTACCCTTAAGTTATGTTGTCTTAATCTCTGTAGTACTAGTTCTAACTTACGTAGATGTTCTTCTAAGGTGTTGGAAAAGATTACAAGATCATCCATATAGGCATGCAATATATCCCCTAACAAGTCTCCAAACACTATGTTAATCATTCTTGTAAATGTTATAGGAGCACAACGTAAACCAAAAGGCATCCGCAAAAATTCATAATGTCCCCTGGCTGTGCTGAAGGCTGTGTATGGGATACTATCTTCTTCTAATGATATCTGGTGAAAGCCTTTAAGTAAGTCCAAACTGGTAAAATATTTATTCTGACCTAACAAAGACAAAATATCGTCAGTACATGGCACTGGGAATCGATCAGGGATCGTTTCCTTGTTTAGACGACGAAAGTCGACGCAGATACGCCATGTTCGATCTTTTTTCGGTACAACTATTAAAGGAAAATTATAAGGGCTGTTTGATTTTCTAATGACTCCTTCCTCTAACATTTTACCTACTTCATCATTTATTTCATTCTGGAATTTCATAGGGAGTCTGTACGAGGGTACATATATAATTTTCTGCTTGTCCTTTAACCTTATTTGATGCTCGATCACATCTGTTTTTCCTAAGGATCCATCCGCAGTGGAAAAGACATCTTGATATTTAGTTAAAAGTTCAAAAATTTTCTGCTTAATTTCTTTGTCTTGAATGTCCTTACTGATTTTATTTTTAATAGATCGCAAAAGGGATTCATCCGCAACTGATTGAGAGTGATTGATTTCAGCAACGGTAAGAATACGATGTTTATAAACTTCTACATCCAAGATATGTTAATTTTTGTGAATTACTAAAGTGTTATTTAAATGATTACAGACTTCGATATTACATTGCTGATGTGAGCCTACTGTATAAATAGCTTGTGTGACAGACAATCCGTTGGTTTTCAAAGTATCGGAAAGGATTAATATTTCAGATCCCGGTAGTGTTTTCTTTATTTGCACTATTAAATTCGAAGGTATGTTTGGTTCGATAGATTGCGTGCAAGATGATATTACGGGTGAACGAGAATTCTGCTGGGTCGCGTATATTATTTCTTTATTAGTGAGACAAGTTATTGGTTCTTCAACGTACGTTACGGTTACATTTGTCGTCTCCTTTTTATCCAAAACTGACTTTAAGTTATTAGACGACTTATAGAATTTCCCTTTGATATACACGCCGTGCTTGGCAGGAGCTATGATAATGTTCTGATTTCCCATAGATGGGTATCCTATAATTACAGCTGGATACATATTAATGTTTTTTACAACAACAAATGTATCGGCAAACGTGCGATTACCGACTCTGAACTGAATATGAGTTATGCCTATGACGTTTAATTCATTATTTCCTATACCTGAAAGTCTAATTCCTGATTTTTCAATCGGAAAGTTCGAAAACAACAAATGATGCGTCTTCAAATCCATAATATTACGTGGACTACCAGAGTCAAAAAATAACGTAAAGTATTTGTGTTCTAAATTTACAGCATATAAGGTTGGCCGTAACTCATTTTGGCTTATTATCGTATGAATTCGTTGCAAATCTACGGGAGCATGCACTGTTTTACTTAATTCGGCCGTGTGTTTCATAGGAAAATCTATTGTCTCACAATTATCTGATAAAACATTAAATTGATTATTCAATACTATTGATGTTGACATAAATGACCTTGACCCAACATCACTCTCTTCCCCACTAGAGTTAACTATGTGGTATTTGCTTTGCTCTGCACATTCTGAAAATTAGACTGACCTTGCGAGGTCTGGTTTGACGGCCCAGGCTCAGCGATATTTGAAGAAGTGTTTGTTTGTTTCGGACTCTGAACTGCATTGACATTTTGTTGTTTCTTCTTATTGTTAAAATGAGGATTTTTCTTTTTATTTCCATATGGAACTGACTGTGGAATTGACTGTGTATTTCTAGGATATTGTTGTGTCTTACGCGCGTAACATTGACTATAAGAATGCGTTGCTGTGTTGTGAATTGAGCAAAATTTCGTTCTACAGTCTGCGCTTATGTGACCTTGACGTTTGCAGTTGTAACACGTCATTCCCGCTACTGGACTGTTAATTACGTTCACTGTTTGTGGTTTGGTTTCATTCTTAGCAAAAACTTGAGTTAACACGGGATCGAGATCTGGACACTTGGACATGTGTTTCTTTATCTGTTTATAGACATCCAATTCCGTACTTGCAGGCATTAACTTCTTATCAAAGCACTGCACTAAAGCTTCAGGCAACATAAGTGTCATGCAAGTTAAATACATTAATCGTAAAAAATCTTTCACGGAGATGTTATCGTTAGTAACCCAAGTGGAATTACCTAAAATGTCCTGATATTCGTTAAGCCTATCAGCTATGAGAGCTGCTCTCTCAATAACATTAAGCCGATTCATAGTGGCTTGATTAAGTGTATTTCGTAACGTTAACACTACATCCAAGGCTTCCTCACCCCCATAGATCGCGCGTAACCTAACTTTGAAATCATCCCAAGTAACTGCTTCTTGAAATGAAACACCTCTTAAATACGCACTCGCATCCCCCTTAGAAAAATCTATAAAACTTTTAGCTTCTTGTAATTGTACAAAAGGATCTACGATTTGTTTGGCATTTAAATGGGCATCAACGGATGAAATCCATGACTCCACATTTTGTGGCAAGAACCCGTTGACCCGACCTTGAAAAGGAAGGATTGCTGACCTGGCATTTACAAGCGTCACAATTGGAGGAGGATTAGCCTGGCCTACACCACTAGGTCCAGGGGTAGGGCTGACAGGAGGAGCCATGACTGCTGTATTTTTTTTTTTCTATCTCTTTGACCCCTTTCAATTCTATCAAAATATCTATATGAGTACAGACGCCCACTGCGTAAACGCATATGTATAATAAAATTCCCCCAACAATGTTACTAATCCCAAAACATTTCCCCAAGAGTTTCTGAAAGAAAAAGGAATTAGCACAAAGAAAGAAAAATTCTAAATGAGAATTCGGAGTTTCTTATAACAAAGTTTAGGAATTCACTCACCCCAATAATAATCGACTAACGACTTGTGATAACTACACTTCACTGCCCAAACTGGAATGAATACAAAATATCTGTACTTAGCTTATATATGAAGTCGACACGTCCTCTCTCTCTCTCTCTCTCTCTCTCTCTTGATGTTTTGTTAGCGATGTCTCGTTCTAGTTTCTTGTTGAATGTAGTTCTTCCTGGATATGTCTTGCAATTGTTGAACGCCAGTCCTTGGGTTTCCTAGGATGTTGATTGAAGATTCAGGTTGTATGCTAACATATGTTGATGTTAGCTTTTCCGTTGGACTTAGTCAAAATTGTAGATTCTTGTAGATAATGTTGAGTTCTTGAAGATCTTTCTCAGGTTTTACAGTTTTTATTTTGAAGTCTTGAAGATCTTTCTCTGGTTTTACAGCTTTTATGTTGAAGTCTTGAAGATATTTCTCTGGTTTTACAGCTATTATTTTGAAGTCTTGAAGATTTTTCTCTAATTCTTAGAGTTTAACCGCTGTCTTAGAGTTTAATCGCTGCCACCATTTATTGGCGTGCTACTGTATTAAGCACACATTGAGTATGAGTTGTTTTCAGATGTATTTAAATGGTACATGAATACATCTTAATAGTTTTTAAGTCTTTATTCTATAAAAACAACAGAGTTAAACATCTCCATCACTGGAGGAAGCTGGGTTGGTCCAGATGACCAATTCTGGTGAAGTTTAGATATGAACTGAATAAATTATCGATATCACAGATATCGTATGCTTGGTTTACTTTAGCCACGTGACGAAATCGGAAGACACCTGCATCCGGTGACGTCACAAACTTTCACACGATGAGACAATGTGTTGACGTTTAAGAAGAATGTCAAATTGCTGAGACTTGCATTGTATGTCCGGTTTACAATTTGAATGACTACAGCAAATCCCAGGGTTAGCTCTTCCAACCAACATGACATATTACGTCATTTGTTTTAAACATGTAATATTAACTATTCTAATCATTACATATATATATATGTATATATATATATATATATATATATATATATATATATATATATATATATATATATATATATATATATGTATATATATGTGTGTGTGTGTGTGTGTGTCTTTCTGTGTATCACTCATCATATTAAAAACTTGAAATATATATTTTGACGTTTCTTTAAAATACCATTTCTTTGGGAAGGATCATATAATCCTCTTCAGTAAGAAGTGAAACTTTTGATATAGGGAATGCGTTATTTAACCCTGACATTTAGCGTGGATAAACTCTCCTGCACTAGGTAGCATGGCGTAATATAGGTTATGTGCGTTTTGGGTGCTTATACCTACTAACCATTATCCCCGCCCCCCCTTTTTTTCGGTTTACTAATTTAAAACTTTACTTTCTATTAGTGAAAAAGATAAAAATCCTGAATATAGAAATAACACTTTACTTACAATATTTCGAAAATAAATATGTAAATATAGTTTTTTTTTTCAAATAACAGGCACCTTACACTTAAAATAATGAGCTTCACCAATACTGAATATTTTCTGGAAAGTAAAAGAGTTACTTAATTGATTGATGTAAAAACATCGATGATTGGAGCAAAATCTCAAAATCTGTAAAGAAACAAAAAAGCTGGTAATTGTTTATAAACAAAATCACTAATTTTTTGGTGTGAAATGAAGGCTATATTTATTGTAGTAATACTTATTGGATCTGGATGAAATTCTCCAGAAGTCATCTACAATGATCCTAGATAATGGCAAAAAAATAAAAAATATATTTAGCAACAATAAACTGGAAAAGAATGGCTTGGTTTCAATTTAACCCCTACCGCACGAGATTTACATAAATGAAATGCAAATTTAGCGTACTAATAAATGATGTATGTGTGTGAAATTTTGCAAAAGTAATCTAAAATGACCCTAGATTAGGGCGAAAATTTTAAATATTATATTTAATATGTATAAACTGGTCAAAAAAATTAATTCATTATACTTACCACATGCGATGGCACTGGTCGCAGACGTAGTTGACATGCGAGTTACATGCAGGCTTATGGCACTTCGCACACAGAAATTTGGTCATAATGTTAGAAGTTGAAGGGCAGAGAGGGCATCTCTGGTGCTTCTCACTTCGTTTTTGAGTGTCTGGGGCTTCGTTATCGGGCTCTTTTACCTCAAAAACAGAGCAAATGAGGTAAGTCACGTCCCTTGGGAGGTACCTCTTTTGCCTAAGTCGATTAACTGCCTAATCACGGTCGAGTTCCATGGCCAAATCTATATAAAATTGCCTTCTGTTGTATAACTTGTTGCCAGGCAGTTTTGGTGGATGTAGAATGCATTGTTCAGCACTATTGAGAACACCATAGAAGATACATACGGGCCACCTCCGTGTCTTCCTGCTGCAGGTTAGGAAAGAAGATATTTGGTCGAAGGTGTCGACTCCTCCCTTCGTTGCATTATAGAACATAACAATATGGCTTTTTTGGTTCTTAATAACCGTGGGATTGTGATGCACAGTTGAAAGAATCTGGATCCTTTTCATGGTTTTCACACGTTGGCACAAAAGGGTTATACGTGGCCACTCATTCGCCCAAATCAAGGGGTGTTGTCAGCATCCCAGGTGTGTAAGGTTTAGGATGAATAGTGCCAACTAAATGCATCCAAAATTGACGGAAACCCCGGGCTAAGGACAAGGAAGGAAACCAGCTATATGTGGTAACAATACGCCCAGTCTTCCTGAAGGGGCGGGTTAGCTCCATCGTGAAGTACTCTCCCAAGGGCGTACTTGTAGTGGTAGTCCCCTTGCCAAAGTAGGGAATTGCATTGTACATGTAGTATGTCTCTGCATCACAGGCCATAACTAACTTGATGCCATATATAAGAGAACAAAAATAAAATGTAATCATTAGTCATCAATCAAAACTCACAGGTAACCAGTGAAAAAATGAAATAAAATTTACAAAAAAATAAAATATACATATATAAATAAAATATACTGTACATAATGAATAAATAATGAATGTTAATAATTAATATATAATTAAATAAATGCTGATTCCAATAATAGAAAAACTATTTCTAGTCATCAATGAATATGTAGGAATTATAAAAATGTAATAAGATTTACAGTGAACATAGACAAATTATACTGTACATATTAAGTAAATAATGAATGTTATTGATTTATATGTAATTAAATAAATGTTGATTCCAATATTAAAAGAAAATATTTTTAGTCATCAATAAATATGTATGAATTATAAAAATGGAATAAGATTTACACTGATGAAAATGCAATAAAATTTATATAAGGAAAATTTAAATCTTTTCCTTACTTTGCTGATTTATTCGGGATGTACATCCTGAAAGCACAACGTCCCCTGAAGGCGAGGAGCTGCTCATCCACGGTAAGATGCGCACTTGGTTCGTAGTTTGCAATGCAGTTTACAATGACTGGTCCCATAAACTCCTTATAGCAGCAAATTTGTCAGTCTTCATACGTTCCTCCCCCGTGGCAAGGCTGCCAAATCGTAGATCCCTATGAATAAAGGAGAAGTGGCGCTCACTCATGACACTCCTATAGAAGGGACATCCTTGAGACTTGGAGAACATCTCTTCTGATGTCAAATGATTGTCCTTCCGTGCCCCTGTCATGAAGAGGATCCCAAGGAAAGCACGGGTCAGGTCCTTGAAGGTGGGGTTGTTTTGCAACTTGCACTTGTTTCTGAAGATGATGATCTTGTCGTTGGTGTGGACGACCACTTCTGCAAGCAAGACATCTGGCAAAAACTAGTCAAAAACTTCGGCAGGAGTACTACACCGATGACGGTCATGGTAGGGCCAGCATTGTCAAACTGGTCAATCTTCATAATAGGTGGCGTTGTTGGGTTTGGCTCTGAGTGCCACTTCGTGTTGTCCTTAGCCTTGTAGGAGCTTTCCGGCAATCTCTTCAATGCCACACCTACTGCAGGGTGAAGAGGGCCTCTCCTTTTCCTACTCCTGAGCTCTACGACAGTAAGGTCAGGATCAGCAGGAGACGGTGAAGGAGGCACAGGAGACGGAGAAGGAGGCACAGGAGACGCTGAAGAAGGCACAGGAGACGCTGCAGAGGACACAGCAGATGGTGAAGGAGTCCTACAAGCAAGGGAACTCAAAAGAACTGCATGCGAGATAGCCAAATTTTGCATCATATCAGCTAATTCTCCCTCAGGATTAGCAGCCAAAAGTTGGGCCTCTTCCTCCTCCTCCTGCCAAGTTACGCCATCGTGAAGGTCGTCAAGGACACTACCTGCTTCAAACGTCGATGTACAAGGTTCTTCTTCATCACTACTCACGAAATGAACCTCGAAAAACTCTTCCTCCTTCAGGTTTCTCTTAGCCATGGCAAAATCTGAAAATGGGAAAAAATCGATAATTAGAAATTAGCCTCAAAATCACATATATGCTGCACTGTGATCCAATATGGCGATTGGCATGGGTACTAACATAGTACACTAATACACTTATAATTAAAAATAAGTAATAAAGTAATAAGTAATAAAGCAGTAATGTAAAATGCAAAACTTTTGTGACTGCGTAACTTACCCTCTTTACGGTAACGTAGTGTCAGATATGCACCTATTTCAACTTTGGAGGTCGATATCCGGTGAACACGGCAGAGCACAGGTGACACACGTGTTGCTTCCACTAAAGCTAGTGAACGACTGACTCTCCCTGGAAAAGAAGCGACATCATGCGATGTGTCGCTGCGTAGGAACAAAAAAACAAGTTTTGCGCAGAAGCATGGTGCAGATATGACACCACGCTACCTGTCCATTGTTAAAGGGAATTTCCATTCAGAAATCAATGCAAAACCCCCTTTCAACTTGATACTTATCAAATGGCCTTAACTTTATTGAAAATTTTTTTTTTTTTATTTATTTATGGATAGCATAATCTTTATGGTAAAAATTATTCATTGCATGGATAATTTGGAAAAAATCTCCGTGTACAATACAGATATATATAGAATATGCCATATTACCATATATATCCAATATTACAATGTCAAAAGATACATCTTTATATGGATAACCATATAAACATTCATTTGCTGAATATAAATTTTTGATTCTAATGATAACTCTTCCTAAGCAGAGGCATACAATAGTGGGTCTTGAATAAGGCTTTTCCTGTGTTTCCTCTTCTATAGAAAAAATAATTCAGATCAGCGAAAATAAATAATATACGGGTAGTAACTGATATTCCTTGTAAGAAAAAGACCAATTTTCCCTCTTGCACCAAACGTGTTTCATACTCGCTCGACAACTGTAACGGTTTTGCTATTTTAACTCATCACTCGCGCTTCCTTGCACTGTTAATAGACCAACCTATGTAAGTATGATAGTTCATGTGTTATTTTATTCTTTTTTAATTTTTAAGACGTCTTGTTTGCAAGTCCTTGTATATAATCTTGATGATTGTTCAATAAAGTTCACCTCGCCTCTCAGTAATCACCTTTCGGCTCCTTTCATTTTGGTGACTAGCAGAGTCTCTAACTCCTTCCTTCCTTCCCTCTCACTGATGTGTCTTACTGTTTGATGATGCCGCCTTATGACCATGACTCTCTTATCAATGCAACACCCATGAAACTACCGCCTTTCGCCAGTACTGAGGCATTTACCTGGTGTCAGCCTGACAAGGCCCAGTTTCGCAATAAGGGCGTGACCCAGTCCCTCAAGCACCAAATCAGACTATGTTCTCGTTGGATTCCTTGAGGACATTTCCCCAGAAATCTCAAATTATCTTTGAGACCAAGGGTACACCCCAATAACATACAACACCCTCAAAACATACCTCTTGGAACAAAACTCACCACTGCCAGCTGCCTCTACAGCCAAACTTTTTCAGCTCTTTCAACAACCTTTGCGGGACCAGAAGGCTTCCCTTACCCTTAGCGAAATGAACAGCATCGCTCGCCTGCAAACTGCTGCAGACGGCTCTCCTCGGCTGGTGAACCTACTTTGTGCTGTTTGGGTACGACACCTGCCTGAACCTGTATGCTCTGCCATCCCTAATAAAGGTACCTTTTTAATGAAGGACCTGGTGACGAAAGTCAACCCCCTTATGGAAAATTATTTAATCATCTTCAAGACCTGCATCAATGCATCCATACCCACTCTACCATGTGCCAGAGCACTAACAAAGCCACCCACTACCCATATATGCCACCACTAGCTCACAGACACCTTCTGATACACATCGGCTGCAGTAATGCTACTACTACTCCAGATCAACAAACAGTAGTCAGTGGCCAAAAAACGTCTAATTATGCCCTTGCTTGTGGCAGTGACCTCCTGTATCACTAATCTTTTCTTTTTTATATTATATAGGTATGGGCTTACCATTTTGTATACACGGGTGCTTTCTGTTCTCTTCTACCATGGCCACTCTCCAGGACACGAGGTAATCTGTCTAAGCCTGGTGACCTATGCCTGGTAGCTGCCAATGGATCTGTGATCACCATGCACGGGTTTAAGACACTCACATTATTATTTAGAAGCCCCAGATGTCAATGGAACTCTCTCATTGATGGTGTTACATTGCCACTCCTTATTATAGAAATACTACTCCATATCCAGCTCTTATTTGATGTTGCTCAATGACGGTTAGTCAACGTGGACTCCTGCTGATTGACACATCTTTGACCTTCAACTACTGACCTTGCTCTCCACAACAGTGGACCCACAAATGACTAGGGCAACCTCCTCATGTTGTACCTGAAAGTCCTCTGTCCAAAACTTCGCCAAACTCCCATGGTTTCCACCAAGTACGGTACTTATCACCATATCAAGACGATCGGGCCCTCAGTGTTCGTTAGATTCAGGCATCACCCTCACACATTTTGCTGAAGAAATATAGCTCTCTGTGTCCATGTGGAATTACGGGCATTTTAACAGAACCGGATCACTGTCTTCCCAAACATCGCCAACGCAACCTCCTACTTCCACATAGCGAAGGTTTTCTCCTCGCTCGACATCCTGAAGGCGCCCATGAACCCAGAAGACATCAATAAGACAGCCTTCACCACCCCATTTGGTACATACACCTTCAATCATTCCTATCGAGGCGTTTATAATGCTGGGGCAACTTTTCAACACCACATGGATTGCATACTTGCGGACCTCCCTTTCTGTGTATGTTACATGGTTAACATACTTATGTTCTTGTACTCCAAAGAGGGATACCTCTGCACCCTAGGCATTATGTTCGACCTTCTACAACAAAATGGTCTTGAAGTCCATTGCAACAAGTGTATCATTCCTAAAGCACCGCATCACTCCGGAAGGAGTCCACCACCCCCCTTGATTAGGTAGCAGCCATTCATAACTTCCTTACTCCCTCGATAGTCAAAGTAATGTAGGAATTCTTGGGCATGATCAACTATTATCACCATTTCCTGCAAGCCATTGCCACTACTCTTGCCCTCCCTATACCTCCTTCAAGGACAAGGCAAAAGACTTGAAGTGGGGTCTTCTTCAGGAAGAGCTTTCTGCAATGCAAAGAATGCCTTATCAACCACTGCTACTATCACATTTCCTTGCCACACACACCTCTTCTTCTCTCCACCAGTGGCAATGACGTTGCTTTTGGTACAGTACTCAAGCGGGTGGTCAAAAGCTTTCCCCACCCATTGGCCGTCTTCAATAGAAAACTGTCCAAGGAGGAATAAGGCTACTCTACCTTGATAGCGAATTGCTGGCGGTGTGTGGCTATCCATCACTGTTGCCACTTCTCAGAAGGTATGGCCTTATTAATTTTCTGGTGAATACTTTCACTCAACAGTCCAACGCCTGGTCAGCTCATCTACACCACCATCCCTCTTCCGTGGCTGAATATAATTGCACCCTTAAATACATCTCTGGGAAAATGAATCCCATTGTGAATGCCATGTCAAGGAATGCATTGGTCGTCATTCACCTGGAATTGGATTACAACACCTTGACAGAACCCCAACAGAAAGATCCAGAGTACCAAGCATGTAGGATATCCTGCATAGCTCTCCATTGGGAAGATATAACCGTGGTGACTCCAATGCCCCCCTCCTCTGTGATGTCAGTATTGGTAGAAC
The DNA here is from genome assembly GCF_036898095.1 of Palaemon carinicauda. NCBI lineage: Eukaryota > Metazoa > Arthropoda > Malacostraca > Decapoda > Palaemonidae > Palaemon > Palaemon carinicauda. Next base: position 62,083,229 of record NC_090737.1, read on the forward strand.
AGGACCATGCTCCTACAGTTGTTTAATTTCATTTATGGTCTTTCACATCCCTCTCTCCGTTCTACTGCACAGCTAGTGAAGACTAAGTCCATTTGTCATGGCATTACAAAGGATGCTAATGATTGGGTATACACCAGTACCTCATGATAAACCTCAAAATTATATTGACACACTGATTTAAGAGTGGGCCCCTTTCCTCAACCTCACCGTCGTTTTGCCCTCTTTAACGTTGACGTAGTAGGTCCACAAACCACACCAAGAAAACATATTTACTTATTTACCATCATCAAACGATCCACAACTTGATCTAGAAACATTCATATAGAAACTGCAACATCTGCCTCATGTACATTAGATTTGGCATTCCAGAGTATATTACTTCTGACAAGGGTACCACTTTAACCTCTCAATTGTGGATATCATTAGCAAATTTCCTGGGCATCACACTACATCAGACAACCGCTTTCAACACTGTCTCCAACGGAATGGGTGAAAAATTTGATGTCCCACTGCAACAACTCCAGCTGGGACTAAGAACCACTCCTAATGACACCCTGGGTGTCCCTGCAGCTGAAATGGAATATGGAATCTCCAACTGGACTTCTTCTATCCACCCCTCGGTTGAAAGTGTTCCTCTAATCTGATTTCTTGCTTATTTCTTGTGGCTAACTTAACCCAAGGATAGGGGGAAAGTGGGAACCACTCACAGAGATTGTTTAAGAGGCAAAAAAACGCTCAACCTTCATGTAGGCGTCTTTTGTATATATATATATATATATATATATATATATATATATATATATATATATATATATATATATATATATATATATATATATATATATATATATATATATATATACATAACGGATTTTGAGCGAAGCGAAAAATCTATTTTTGGGTGAGATGGCCATGTCGTCCTGATGGAAGTTCCTATTGGGTAGCTTCCTAGGGTATATTACAACTACGGCGATATTCCCAGAGAATTTACCTTAAGGTACCAGAATTCTAACTCCTGGAGCGAATATCCCTCGTGAAAGGGATATCGCGACATATCAGAGGACGTATTCTTGACACGCCACATGGCAATCTGCACCCCGAACAGAGATTACGTATCGCAGGGGTCAATTGGCAAGAAACGAAATCGGGAAAGAAAAAGGGGGAGCCGCTCCCAAGGCTCCCTATCTCCCGTTTTGTAAGCGTGCCTGGCGCCAATCCTGGCGCCATCTGTATTCCTTGTAGCGTACACGAGGTGCTACAGATACTGTATGTAGGGAGGGGTCCTACAGCCCTTTCTTAGAAAGGCAAGGGCGGGTCCATCAGGACGACATGGCCATCTCACCCAAAAATAGATTTTTCGCTTCGCTCAAAATCCGTTTTTTGGGCTCAAGCCATGTCGTCCTGATGGAAGTATACCAGAGCATTACTGTATCTGTGGATTCTCAGAACGTGCCGTACTCCCCGGAGGTAATTTTTCCCGGTCGACTAGACCTAGAGACCTAAGATGTTCCCGTTATACATCTTTTCAACTAACTATAAACCATGTTAGAGCTTCCTGCCCCCTACAGGGAAGAGTCCTACTAGACTCTGGAAAAGTCTCAAAGAGTACATATACCTATGTATGAATACCAGGCAAGCTAATATATTGGTCTTACCCTATATTAAGTAAAGCATAGTTTGTAAAGAACCACTGTGTCAATATGAAATATCGACCAGTTCTCCGCACAATACTTGTATTGGACAAAGGTTTATATCCGCATAGGAGGAAAACCAATGCAACATAGCTTGCATAAAGGAACAATTCTATTAGAATTATCCCAGATAAGGTACATAGAATGAATGCTCAATTATACCAATAAATTGACACAGGTGAAGGAGACGCAAGGTTCTCAAGAACAAATTTATTGACAGACAATAAATAGACAGGTTAACAACAATATATATATATATATATATATATATATATATATATATATATATATATATATATATATATATATATATATATATATATATATATATATATATATATATATATATATATATATATATATAAGAAGAGGATAACCCAAAACTTTAAGCATAAGTATGATAGTAAACAGAACTTGTTTATCTGAAAGAAAAAACATTAAATGCCACTTTTAGGATACCGAGGTATCAAAGTCATAAAAGTCTGTATTACAAATCAAACACATTAGCGTTAGAAACGCTTGGCACACATGTCTGCACTTATGCAAGGTTCACCTTTGGAAATGGAACAGTCTACGTGGGCAACTCAGTGCCCTCACTTAGTTTGTAGTAGAGTATGTAACTACACACTCACCCTGGAATTAATTGTCCCAATTAAAACCACTGTTCCTCGCAGAGATAAACAGTAGGGTTAACGACGCGACCCACTGCTACCACAGATCTCTTTAGTTCCTCTACTTGCTTCGCATAGTGGCGAAAGAACACTCTGGAAGACTTCCAGCCAGTGTATGAACGGAGATGTTCAAAATCCATACAATTAAAGAAATTTAAGGATGAGGCAACTTTCCTCGGATCGTGACCTGCGGGTGTACTGTCAGGATCCGCTCTGCGAATAAAATATGTGATTTTCGCTCTGAGTTGATTCAGAGATAAATTTGAGCCTGATGTTTCTCCCCTGAATAGTTGACCACCCTTGAAGTCTGAAGTTCTATGAAGATAGACCTTTAGGCATTCTACTGGACATAGAGATGCATCTTCTTTCAGAGGGCAGATTCTCCAGGGATCCCACCTGTTGGTGGGTAACTCATTCTTGGGGAGAAACGTAGGATCCGGAAACAGGTTCAGTTCTCCCCCATCCAGGAACTGAACACGACCTGCCTCTCTCGAGAGGGCTACAATCTCACTAACCTTGGCCCCGAACGCGAGTGCAAATAGGAAAATAACTTTTTGTGTCAAATCCTTTAACGCACACTCCTCATTGCTCAACAGAGAAGCAAAATGAAGAACTTTGTCTAAAGACCATGAAATGGGCTTTGGAGGTGCTGAAGGTCTGAGCCTAGCGCAGGCTTTCGGAACTTTATTAAAGATCTCGTTACCTAGGTCGACCTGGAAGGCATATAGAATGGGTCTTGTCAAAGCAGACTTACACGCTGAAACCGTGTTAGCTGCCAACCCTTGACCATGGAGGTGGATGAAGAAAGATAAGCAGAAGTCTGTCGAGATCTCCTGCGGATTCTTCGCCTTGACAAAGGCCACCCATTTTCTCCAAGATGACTCATATTGCCTTCTAGTAGATTTGCACTTATATTCCTCTAGGAAGTCTATGCTGGCTTTCGAAATCCCGAAACGCTTTCTCACCGCTAGGGAGAGAAAATCATGAGCTGCAGGGTCCGGGTTTTCTGTAATGAAGCGCAGACAGTCGACTTCTGGACTCGCTGGGTCAGAACTGGATGTGGTAGCGGTACAAATTTCAGCCGTAGTTCCAATGCCAGGGGGAACCACACGCTGTTCGGCCACTTGTGGGCCACTATTGCCGCTACCCCCTTGAAGGATCTCAGTTTGTTGAGGACCCTCAACAGAAGGTTGTGAGGAGGGAACAGATAAATCCTGGACCATCTGTTCCAGTCGAGGGACATCGCGTCCACTGCTTCCGCTAAGGGGTCCTCGTACGGGGACACGTACAGGGGCAACTTCTTGTTGTCTTTCGTCGCAAAGAGGTCTATCTGCAGTTCTGGGACTTGATTCAGAATGAATGAGAATGATCCTGCGTCTAAGGACCATTCCGACTCTATCGGTGTGAACCTGGATAGAGCGTCCGGTGTCACATTGCTGACTTCTTGAAGGTGAACTGCCGACAGGTACCACTTCTTCTTTTCCGCCAATCGGAAGATGGCCAACATCACCTGGTTGAGAGGTGGTGACCTCGATCCTTGTCGATTCAAGCATCTTAAAACTACCTCGCTGTCCATCACCAGCCTTATGTGGATCGAGTGACGCGGGGAGACTTTCTTTAAGGTAAGGAGCACTGCCATAGCTTCTAGAAAGTTTATGTGAAAGGTCTTGAATAGCTTGGACCAAGTCCCCTGGACTTTTTTCCGATGAGAGTGACCTCCCCATCCCTCCTTTGAGGCGTCTGAGTGAATCGTCACCGACGGGGGAGGTGGCTGAAGAAGAACCGACTTCTTTAGATGTCTGGCTTGGGACCAAGGCCTGAGAAGAGTACGTAGCCGAAGCGGAACTGGTCTTCTCAGATCTCTTCGCGCGTTTGATGCATAACTTCTCCAAACTCCGGTTGCATCCTTTAGCTGTGCTCTTAGCACTGGGTCTGTCACCAAAGCAAACTGGAGAGAGCCCAATACCCTCTCCTGTTCGCGTCTTGATATCCTTTCGGAATCTAGAAGTCTCTTGAAAGAACCCGCTATCTCATTCCTTTTCTTCGCCGGGATGGAGAAACGGTGTGACATTAGATCCCAGTGGATTCCCAGCCACTGGAACTTTTGAGATGGAGAAAGTCGAGACTTTTTTCTGTTGATCTTGAAGCCTAGGTACTCTAGGAACTGGATCACTTGACTGGAAGCTTGCAAGCATTCTGTCTCGGATGCTGCCCACACCAGCCAGTCGTCCAGGTAGGCTACTGCCTGAATTCCCTATAGGCGTAATTGTTTGAGAGCTATGCTCGCAAGCTTCGTGAAAATCCTTGGGGCTATATTTAGCCCGAATGGCATGGCTCTGAAGGCATATAGCCTTCGTTGTAGCCTGAACCCTAGGTAGGGGGAGAGTCCACGGTTGATTGGAACGTGCCAATAAGCGTCTGACAAGTCTATAGAGACGGAATATGCCCTCTTGGGCAGTAAGGTCCTTATGTGTTGCAGTGTTAGCATCTTGAATTTGCAATTCACTATGAACTTGTTGAGTGGCGACAAGTCCAGAATGACTCTGAGCTTTTCCGAGTCTTTCTTGGGAACACAAAACAGCCTCCCTTGGAATTTGATGGACTTCACCCTTCAGATCACTTTTTTCTCCAACAGTTCTTGAACGTACTCCTCCAGAACGGGGGTGGAGTGTTGGAAAAACCGAGGGCAAGGGGGTGGAGTGCTGTACCAGCTCCAGCCCAGTCCATTCTTGAGTAGGCTGTGGGCCCAGGGATCGAAGGTCCACCGATCCCGAAAATTTTGAAGTCTCCCTCCTACCGGCATCATCTCACTTGAACTGCCGTCCTGAGGTCTTGCCTCCCTGACCGCGACCACCCCTGAATCCCCTTCCCCTTGAGGGGCGCCTAGACGAGCCTCTGGCTGCTCCCCTAGGCTTTGCTCGAAAGGAAGTAGACTGCCCTTCGAACGTTGGGGTGAATGCCGTGGACTGTGTCGACACAGCCTGGGGTACCCACTGAAATGTGGTCGGGGTTTGTGCCACCATCTGGGGCACTGAAGGCAATGGCAATTGCAGTTGCTGTTGCTGTCTAAGAGGCTTGGCTGGCCGAGACGGTAGCCTAGTCCTCATAGTCTTCCTCTTTGGTTGAGGACCCTCATCCGGGGAAGACTTTCTTTTGATAGCCAGACCCCACTTCTGGAGAAGGTTTCTATTCTCCACGGCAGCCTTATCAACAACTTCTTTGACCAATTCGGTAGAGAAAAGGTCTTTGCCCCAAATGTTGGAGGAGATTAGTTTCCTTGGCTCGTGCCTCACCGACGCCGAGGTGAACACGAACTCCCTACAAGCTCTCCTCGCCTTGACGAAGCTATAAAGATCCTTCGTCACTGTGGCCAGATGAGTCTTGGCCACTACCATGAACATTTCATGGACCTTGGGGTCACTTGCCATCGTCTCAAGAGTAGTCTGAAGAGACATTGAGGCAGCCAGTCTTTCTTTTGTCTCGAACTCTCTCCGCAAAAGAGAGTCAGACAGCTTAGGGAGGTCCTCGCCGAACTGACGTCCGGCAATATCAGCATCCAACTTCCCAACTGAGAACCTAAGATGGACGTCCTTCCAGTCTTTGTTGTCCAAAGGCAGGGCCAGCGACAAGGGTTTACACTCCTCCAGGGAGGGGCAAGGCTTGCCGGCCTCAACTGCTTTTAGTACAGCCGCAAACCCTTTCTGTAAAAAGGGGAAGGCTCTAGCAGGAGAGGACACAAAGGAAGGGAGCTTCTTACTCAAAGCAGCTACCTTTGAGTTAGAGAAGCCCCTCTCTTTCATCGAGGATGAAAGCAAAGCTTGAGCCTTAGCATGGTTCATCTCTATGACCTCCTTCGGCTCTGTCTCCTCCTTTGAAGCTGGTTCCTTCCTCAGCCGGACATAACAGTCCGGATATGATGCCTTGTTGGGCCAGAATTCCACCTCCTCTAGGGGAACTGAACCCAACTTATCCGAGATGACGATCTTTCCAGTCGTCATCGGCATGTGCTCAGCATACCTCCATGGGTTAGCATCTGAGCACAAGGGAAGGTCTGTCCCATTGAGCCTTTTCTGGGGCCCATGTGATGCTGCAAGGTTCTGCATCCGCAGTTCCATTGCAGCCGCCTTCTCCTGATTCTCCTTTCGCATTTGTTGGATCATTCCAACAATGGAGGAGAGGGCCTGTCCCAGCTCTACTGGGAGAGCGGCCGATGTTGAGGGAATAGGCTCCGGGATCTGAACCGGAGTAGCCGACACCTCGTCGACCTCTTCCTCTACAACGTCTGGGGCTAGAACTTCATCCTGGGCTTCTGCCAGGAGATCTTCCTCCAGATGCTCATCCACGTCAGACATCCTGTCATCCAACTGAATGTCTTGCATAGCGACCGCGACTTCAGCATCCACCTGGATCTGAACTTGGGGGATCTCCTCTTGAGGCTGGGGAATCACTGCATCAGCTGATGCACTAGGGAAAAGATACGCCCTCATCTTCTAACTTGGAAGATAAGGTCCAGAGGTATTCTTCTGGAAGCCCCTTACCCAGGTACGAAGCTTCTCCCTTGCTATATCCCTTGCTTCCGCCATCCTAGGGGAATCAAAGGCCTCAGTAATCAGGTTAGTGCACACGGTACATACCTGAGGGTCCCAATACTGGAGATCACTCTTGGAGACAGCGCATGCTGCGTGCCTCCTACAAAACTCATGTCCGCAGAGGTTCTTGCTGCGGACGTTGCAGAAAACACTTCCGCACTTCGGAGGGTCCTCCTGTAAAGAGAAGAAATTTCCATGAGTATCAAGTGAACTATGTATCACTGGATATGCATAGTATAGCATAACAATTCAGAAAGGAAAGACACACACTTGTGTTTCCTTCACAACCAATTGTTGCAGCCTTCCAGATAATAAAATCAAATGGTTAATCTCTTCTAGAGAAACCAATGCAAAGTTTCCAGAGGAAACAGGTGGAGCTCACACCTAAGCAATGATTTTAAAATCCTGGATAATAGACAAGAAAGAACTCACTTTCTTATCTGTAAGGCAACAGCAAAGGGCTGTGCAAGACAACACAAAGTGTTAGAACACACAGTGCTGTACCAAAACTTATACTATAGTTTTCTTCTTACAGTATATGTTATACTGAAGAATACTGGTACAGTATAGAAGGTTATGTGCCGGCCGGCACACACCATAACTAGCTTTAAAGTATACTACTTAACAGCTATAAGGCGGCAGAACGCTGGTTCAAATGCATGTGCCGGCCGGCAGTAACTGCCGGCCGGCAACAGCCAATGTCGGCCGGCAATGACTGCCGGCCGGCAACTACACTAGGTAGTACCCGGCTGCCGGCCACACTCTTGGCGACCGGCAGACAAGGGCTGACATAAGCCGGCCGGCAAAGGTACACAACCAATGCCAGCCAGCAGCAAAAGAACCAGAGGACTACGACTGCCCGGCTGCCAGCCTCATAGGCCAGCAGCCGGGTCGGGTACAGCACTAGAAGAAAACAGAATGGATGCCGGAATAAGAGCGTACACTACCTCCAAGCCCGGCAATCCGAAAGAGTGCATATAAGGAAGGGGAGAATCTAATTCAGGCTTCCTGACCAATGCCGTCTGGTACTACAGGCAGGCATGGATGAGGGACCAAGGGAGGTCCGGGCAGCACTCAAAGCAGAAGATCCTTGCCGGCCGGCAGCTCTGCCGGCCGGCAAGGGACTGAGTCAATTCCACATCCTAACCTATCCTAGGTCCAGATGTAGAATGACGTACAGTACTGTAATGGCTCGGCCATTACGGAGATAGAGGGGGAAGGGACAAAAGAGGGTCCTACCAACCTTGCTTTAGTGAAGGATCACCCGCAGCCAAGAAAGCTCATCTTAGCCTAAGGGAGATCCAAGGAGGGATTTAAGATACCGAGGTATCAGGCCAGCAATACTTGCCAGCTCCCAGCAAACCAAAGCAAGGAAGGTGTTGCTGCTCCCAGGGAAAGAAACTTATCCTCCCACCGAGAACAGCAACAAGGACTAGTATGGTAGATCACAAAAGAAGGAATCATCTCGTACAGAAACCTTCGGTAGTGATCTAAGGAGGCTAAGCCTCCTATGTCTGTGTCAGGCCAGCGAGGGAGACTCTACCCCAAGCCAGACGAACACAGACTCAGACTAAAAAACTCTGTTGTTCTGTCCCACTCTGAAACCAGACTTACTGGAACAGGAAGGTACAGTAACACCCCAGTATAGTTTTATCGAAAGTTAATTCAGATAAACCACTTAGGGATAAGACCAAGGCTTAAACAGAGGGAAAGGGATTGCATAACTTTTCCGAAGAAAGGAAAGCAACCGGGGAGTATGAGAAAGTATACTAAGGCACCATAAGCAACTTAGCCTAGGCACCAAGAGAATCGATTACCTAAATCACCGAAACTCACTCGTATACTATCTTGGAAATATTCAACATAATCTTAAATGTATAAAAAACAGCCTAAAGCTTCAATAAAATTTTAATACACTCGGAAAACCAAAATCATGCAGAAAGTACTAGGACCAAACGACTAGGCTACATGGCCTAGCGTAGGCCAGAGTTGGCGAATACTTCGCCAAAATAATACTAAAGCACGAAAGGAAGTCCTATGTAACGCTAAATAGCTAAAATTTATTAAAGCAAAACAACCGGGAATGTCGCTCTGGCTAACTAAACTTATACCTAGCGAGCGACAGCGTCTATGATGCCTCCGGTAGGCTACGGCTCTTGTAACAAAGATTAATCCTATTAATCAATCAAAAATTTACCAAGAGCCTACATTTATACATAAAAGAAATGGTACTCAACTTATCAGAGGCCGACGAAGTTGGAGAAGCCATAAAAATCATAATAAATCCAAGATTTGCGAGAAACACAGGAAAAAACACCGAGTTGTTAAGCTACGCAAAAAGGAATACAGATGGCGCCAGGATTGGCGCCAGGCACGCTTACGAAACGGGAGATAGGGAGCCTTGGGAGCGGCTCCCCCTTTTTCTTTCCTGATTTCGTTTCTTGCCAATTGCCCCCTGCGATACGTAATCTCTGTTCGGGGTGCAGATTGCCATGTGGCGTGTCAAGAATACGTCCTCTGATATGTCGCGATATCCCTTTCACGAGGGATATTCGCTCCAGGAGTTAGAATTCTGGTACCTTAAGGTAAATTCTCTGGGAATATCGCCGTAGTTGTAATATACCCTAGGAAGCTACCCAATAGGAACTTCCATCAGGACGACATGGCTTGAGCCCAAATATATATATATATATATATATATATATATATATATATATATATATATATATATACATATGTGTATCTTACACTGATTAATATCACAATACATTTTATCCATTAAAGCGGTCACCAATGTGAAGCTTTTGGGGCAGAATCATTATGAAAAAGTTTTGACTTTGA
>NC_090737.1:62095520-62098020 GCF_036898095.1 Palaemon carinicauda
TAAACATCATATATAAATTATATAAAATAGTAAAGAGCATTTATATGGCAATTAATTGTTTTTTCCATGTTTATTTCATTTAGTTAGATAATCTACTAATTTGTCTTTGATATTATTTGAATTATTCAATTAAAAGTATAATTCAGCCTTATATCATTATATTTTATTATACATACTACGTAATTAGTTTAGTTAGTTGATCAATGTTATTTTACTGTATCATAATCATAGCATCACAATAGTACAAACTTAAACTACAATCAATAAACTATTAGTCTTAAAGGGTATAAACCGTATAATAGATAAATGTAATTATTTAAATAGATATACTTTTCACTTAAGTACGTAGGGTAACCTCTCTCTCTCTCTCTCTCTCTCTCTCTCTCTCTCTCTCTCTCTCTCTCTCTCTCTCTCTCTCTCTCTCTCTTCAAACCTATTGTTCACCAGAAAATCACGAAAACAAATTAATACTAAAGCAAGATGATTAGAAGAAGACTTGTTGCAATAGAAATGATTCATAGAGAGCTTAAAACATATCCAACACAAGCAAAGAAAAAAATGCATAAGAAGACGCTTAATATATTGAAACGTCAATTAACTGACACAGCCGACTTAAGTATTGACAGATTATGCTTCCATTCTAGGATCAAGCAGGTAAAAGGGTACTTGATTCACACCAAATACAGGATAATCTGAAAGTGAGAGAATGTCGAACTTCACGAAAATGCAAAATCATAAGCAATTCCTTATCAATATCATGATGCGTATTTTGTCACGCAGTGCTTATCAAAAGTATTTCTTTCCTTACTGAGAAACATTAGGGTTTTATTGTTATTAAATATATATCTTTTATTCCTCAAACCTCTCTCTCTTCGAATGTTTATAATCTATAGCAGTTTTGACGCTAATGCATAAGTGGTATCATGTTCTGTTCTGCTATGTTTTAGAATATGTTTAGTAACATATGCAGAGATAAACCTATGTAAAAATTTGATTTTTATATTTAATTCGCGTTTACACTCTAAAAAAACAAATGATGAAATATTACTAGATTAGATGAAATATTGCACAAAAACCAACGAGGAAAAAAAATCGTTACAAATCAAAAAATTATTGTGTGAAACAGAAATCTCTGTCCGATTTTACTTCAAATTTTATGTAAAACTGGATGTAAAGGGCAGATAATTTTTCACACATTCAGGCAATTTCAAAACATTATAAAGTTGCAGATTGTATATATATATATATATATATATATATATATATATATATATATATATATATATATATATATATATATATATATATATATATATATATATATTCTCACAGAGCTGGTCTATTGTAGAGTGAATATCGTAGATTATCAATTATTTTATTTATATTTATTTATATTGTTTTCATTCGTGCATTGAAGAGATGATACCCAGCCCATAGAATGAGCCCCACTCATGGAGATATAATTATTTTAAGAAAATTACGTAAGACTATTGTCGTGAATTTCATTACATTCTCCTTTCAAGTTAAAATATGTAATTTACGTATTATTTTTAAAGAATTAACTTTTTATTCCACATATGTTTGCTAAGAAGTCTTACGTAGCCTATTTGAAAATCTTGTAGGATTTATGTGAGATAGGAACATGTGCTTGCCTCACCTTATTGTCTTATTCTATGTTTGGGTTCCCCCAGGTCCCTCAGTGTGAGGCACCTCGTATGTCCACCAGAGAGTTGCTAATGCATCTTCCGGTGTCTTTTGCATCTTACAGTCTTGGATGGTCTGGGATGCATCTTAGGTATTTATCGAGCTTAGCCTTAAACACATCTACGCTCACTCCTGATATGTTTCTTAGATGAGCTGGCAGCGCATTAAATAGTCGCTGCATTATCGATTGTGGTGCGTAGTGGATTAATGTCCTGTGTGCCTTCCTTAGTTTTCCTGGTATGGTTTTTGGCACTATTAATCTACCTCGGCTTGCTCTATTGCCGCATGTGTTCAGTGCGATCTGGTTTGTCCTCTCCTGGGTGGCTCTCTGCCTCAAAACAAATTGTGTGTCACGCAGGATTAAAAGGTGATTACTGTATTTATTGTATTATGGTGAGTGTTGACACTGTATTGTGTCTTTTTTTTAGTCGGGCCTGTGGGCGGAATAGGTTTGATGAGTGATCTGTTTAGTTGTTTTTCATTAAACGTCAAACTTGAACGTTGTAATATTTCAGAATTATTTCAAGCATTTACATTATTTCAGAATTATCTTAAGCACTTACATTATTTCAGAATTATTTCAAGCATTTGTATTATTTTCATTTCATTATTTCTTTTCTTAGGCTAAGGTTCATTCAAATATAATAGTTCAAGTAAAGCTATATAATTTCAGATCGTAACAATATTGTCTTATGCAAAGTTTTGTTCAGATTTAGTTTGTTCTAGTTTATTATTTAATTATTGTGTAAATTCTTTCAAAGTGTTGTAATTTATATAGAATATAATTATTTTTGTA
>NC_090737.1:62100520-62138020 GCF_036898095.1 Palaemon carinicauda
TATATATATATATATGTATATATATATATATACATACACACACATATATATATATATATATATATATATATATATATATATATATATATATATATATGTATTCATATATATATACATATATATCTATCTATCTATCTATCTATATATATATATATATATATATATATATATATATATATATATGTATGTATATATATATATATATATATATATATATATATATATAAATGCATATATATATATATATATATATATATATATATATATATATATATAATCAGATAGATATAGATATAGATATAGATATAGATAGATATATTTATATATATATATATATATATATATATATATATATATATATATATATATATATATATATATATATATATATATGGGTGTGTGTGTATGTGTGAAATTTTAAGACTCTGGGATAATTTTACTCACGTATACTGTTTACCCAAAATGTTTAAACCAATAATGTATGTATTTGAATATTTGATACCATTCTAATTTCTTAATGTATGTCTAAAATTGTATAAGTTTCTTTTTTATCCATTAATGAATTTTACTCAGAGGAAATTTATTGTCGTTTATTTGTCCATTGAGTTTTATCTTGCGTATTTGTAAGGATGGGCCAGAATTTATACTTCATAAAATTATCTTTAATTAAGAATTAAGTTTCATAGCTTCATTTTTATGATATTATGATATGGTTTCCATTTCGATATAGTGTTTAGCTTTGGGAAAGAAAAACATACAGTGGTGTAGGCTTCACTCACATATCTCGAAAATTAAAGTCTTTTTAGCGAGCCTATGATAAAGTTTAGGAAAATTTAAGACATTGTGATAAGAGAAACTAAAGCTTTTTTGAATTGAAAGGGAATTTTACCAATTCACTAATGACTGTAACTTGAATCCATCTGTGAAGTTTTTCAGAACTTCATAATTGCAAATGATGATAATGATTATATGGTAGTAACAATAAATCATAGTGGTTATCAGAATTCACCAATGACTGACCTGTTAATTACCTGTAATATCATTCATCTTCAACATCCTTGGCAGAAATTTTAAATACATGAGCACCCTAATAAGGCAGTGAGATCAGCAAAATCTGTAAGGACACGGTGAAGGGGAAGAGAAAATACGGAGAATGTTCTTTTTAACGTATAAAGCGTTTATCATAAATCTCTAGTAAAATTTTCAATTATTCCATAATGATTGAATATCGTATCAAACAAAATATGAGCCGTTTCTTTGGTGATTTTTTTTTTCGTTTACATTATTCAATTAATGTATAATTCTGAAACTTTCGATTTCTTTCTCCAATACAATGTGTATGTTTTATATTTCATATCACACGAAGGTTTTGAGTTGTTTTAGATTCCAGGTTTCTTAATTTGTTGACTCATTATTAATAAAAAAAACATAATTCATATTCGTTTTCATATTAATAATTGACTACATTTAAGATTTTAGTTGTTTGCTATTATCATGTACAGCTGGAACACTTCTTGGAACAACCAAAAATTGAACTATTTATCAAATAAGTTTTTCATTGAAAATTTTCCTTATCTTACAGAAACACACATTCAAACCATGGCTATAAAGATTTTAATTCAAACACCTCATAATTCTGTTACATTAAAGACATCCGTAAACAGGAGCTCAAAGTTTCAGGCTATTAGATTTTTTTTTGCAAAATGGGACCCACATCAAAATACCTTTTATAATGTAAATCAACTAGTGACTATTCCACAAACACTCCTCACTAAAAAACAACTTGGGGAATCCAATGCTATTGCTTGTTGATATTCTGAAAGAATTTAACAGAATTTGGTAAGTGGATATGCCATCTAGACAATGCGAGAGATCCTTTTTGAATCTCATGGATTCCTTTTTTTTTAGCTAGAATAAACGAAAACAATCAATATCTTTCTTTACCATAAACTAATTTGAATAGGAAAAAGATGTTAATTTACCATGAAAACTACAAAAATCAGGATCTTGCCGATATGAAAGTCCTTGGAAGATTTTTATGTTTACACAATAAACTAGCATAGTTCTCGTCGACAGCATGCTAGTGAAGGTGAGCATATATATATATATATATATATATATATATATATATATATATATATATATATATATATATATATATATATATATCTATATATATATATAAGTTTGTGGATAAGAAGTTGGAATGACATTTCGGCTAATGAAGTAAATCATTATAATTTATATTGTATTGTCTACGAAATAATGGATCTTCCAAAAGAATCTCTCTCTCTCTCTCTCTCTCTCTCTCTCTCTCTCTCTCTCTCTCTCTCTCTCTCTCTCTCTCTCTCTCTCTCTCTCTCTCTCTCTCTCTCTCTCTCTCATTTAACTTTCTGGATCTTTCAAGAATGAAACTTCCACCGGTGAAAATAATCTGGCATCCCTCGCAGGCGAAAAAAAATCGAACCTTCCTGTCGGGTGTTGAGCTCACCCTCGAGAGGAGGTCGAGCTATGGATTTTATAAAATATAGAGTAAACGAATTTTGGAAATAATGTCGAGTCGGATTTGTGAACAGTGATGAAAAATTTTCATCTCACACCCAAGTTAGTATACCGGTAATCAGACAAAGACAAAGGTTCAAGAAAAGAACGTAGCATCTAGTGAACTACCTACAAACAAACACACATAGGTAGATAAAGATAACATACACCTTCATAAGACACAATCTAAATGAAGTAATTGAAGAATCTAACAAATTAAACAGAGAAAACTGGAACAACACAATAAGAAAATTAGGACAAACATACAAAGACCCATAGAAATCCTGGGTGATAAAGTAGAAGACATGGAAGACCAAATAAAATTACTATCCGAAACCCATTTGAAATTACAGACCAAGAAAATGCAGATTTGATAGGAACAGATACAGAGGTCCTAAACTTCCTACAAGCAAATGGGGAACGAACAAACCCCTATCAAAATCCAGATCTACAAAAACTTGATGAGAACAACTACCTAATAGCAGACATTAGAATACATGAGATAGTAAAAGCAGTGAAATCTTTTAAACACAAAGCACCCGGTAAAAGCGGAATAATCAAGCTAATGCTATCACAACTACCAATGGTGGCGTGGAGATGACTCCAACAAATATGAAACCGTCAATGGGATATTATCCATAACTAAAGAAAGAAGGAGTACTCATACTTCCCACAAAACCACGGAAAGACCCCAAAACTGCCAGCAAACAGAAGGCCAATCACTGCTGGAAGTGCCGGGAAAAGTGTTTTAAAAAAATCATAAAGACAAGACTAAGGAGATTACTAGAAAATAGTCATAGACTCTACAAGGTGACTGAAACTGAAGCGGTCTTGTGTGGATGTATGTATGAAGTGTTCCATGAGTAAAGTGTTCTAAACTCTTGGTGTTTTCGTTAAATTCCTGGAACAGGCTCTAGGGCCGTGTTCTGCAGACCACAAGAAGAAAGTAAGATTATTCTATCATTTTCAATTAATATAAGAGTTAATAGATAGCAGAAAAGTTAGCAACTTAACCCTAGGACTGCCTAGGGTAAAGTGACCCAAGATGGATTTGATCGACCAGGATAACTACCTTTTAATTATCGCCTCAGATATTGAGTGTAACCAAGAAATGGATTACGACTGGACTACACTAGAAAGTAGAAATTTTAGAGGAAGGAAAAAGGAACAAAAGAAAACTGATAGTTTAGAGGGAGAAATTGAATACCATATTGGAAGTAGAGTAGGTCGAGTGGACAAAATAAAAAGGCTGACAACTACAAGGGATTTTCCTCTTACAAAATTAAGAGCAAAAAGTAGCACAGATAAATATTGTACAGTTAGATCAGGATAGGAAAAATAATAGGTTGGAACATAAAGTAGAAAGTAAGGTAATAATTATGCAATTTTTAGATACAGAAGGAAAATCAGTGAGACTACTTAGGAACCCGATTAAGATGGAGAGATATTTAGGGCAGTCGCCGTTTGCAAAGAAAAACGTGGTGGACTATAAAACCAATGAAACTAAAAACATCTAGTAGCAGTTTTTAATGAAAAGGAAGACTTAAATAATTTACTGAGTCTAACAACTTTTGGTCCTCAAGAAGACACATATCTGGTAAAATGTCGACAACCAATAGGAGACACCAGGAAAGTAGGGGTACGAGGACCAATCTATGATGAAATAGAAAATGAGTAAATTAAGGAATATTTGGAGGATTAGGATATTATGGTTAGAAAATAGAAAGGATGTGGAAAGGTAAGAGAGAGGGTGGAGTAAAAGCTAAATGTGTAACGATTACATTCGAGGGAACTGAGATGCCAAAGAAAACAAAATTTGGAAACAGAATGCTGAAAGTTAGGCCGTTTATACCAAAGGTCATTCAGCGTTTCAAATTTCAGGGATTTGGTCACCATCAAGACCAATGTAAATAGAAATAAATAAATGTGTAAAATGCGGAGGAGACCATATGGCCTAAAAGTGCAGTAAAGACCTAAACAAGGACTAATTAAAGTGCAAAAATTGCTCGGGGAAGCATGTCGTTAGTTATAGGGGTTGTGAAGTAGCTAGAGGAGCACAAAGAATACAGATTGTAAAAACATTGGAAAATGTACCTTTTGACCAAGCTAAAGTCAAATCTAATCAGTGGAAGAGGGAAAATGTAAGGGGTAAGGAAAAGTGTGACCAGATAAGTAATAAAACGACAGAAACAGGGACGAAGGGTGACATTTTAAGTTCAAAGCTTAGTATCAAATAAATAAGAGACGAAACCTTCAAGATAAATTATGCTGACATTGTGAAAAGGGAGAAAATAAAGCGAATGATAAAAGCTGTCTAACTAAAGGGAGGAAAACTGAATACAAAGAAAGTTCTAAAACTGAAATCAAAATCAAAATGGACTCTATAGATATAATAGAACTATGCAGATTCGTGTGTGTTGTAAAAAGAATATTGGCCAATAAGAAAACTTCTGATAGATATCTAATGAGAATATTAAAAGAGAAATGCTAGTAACGTTTGGTGTAACTGTTGACGATGAGGAATTGGAAAATCTTAGGAAGGATTTAAGCGTAAGGAAAAAACCAATACCAAGTAAAAATGGATAATATGTCAGAATTATCTACAATTCAATGGAATTCGAGGGGTGTGTGTAACAATCTGTCGGAGTTAAAACTGATGTTTTGCAGTGTCAAACCACATGTTTGCTGTGTATGTGAAACGTTTTTTAAAAGAAGATCAACAGGTAAAGTTTATAAAATATAAAGTTCTAAGGAAATACAGAGTAGGTCAAAGAATAGGGGTGTAATGATCCTTATTAGCCGTGACGTTTGTTATGTAGTGGGAAAAACCACAGAATATCCAAATGGTAATATGGAAGTTCAACACATCAAGGTCAAAGTCAAGAGAGGTAATTTAGATATAATAAATGTGCATAACCCCAGTGACACGTTGACTTAAAAGGAATTTGCTTATTACATAGAGAAAACGGGGAGATATTTTATAGTTGTAGGGGATCTTAGTACTCATTGTTCCTTGTGGGAACCCGATATTGCCGAAGATAAAATCAACAACAGCGGAAAAAGGATAGTGGAAGTATTTAATAAAAACGGCAATTTAGTACTAATTACCCAACCGTGACTACCTGTAAGACTAAATCCTATTACAGGGACATTTTCAACCAAAGATTTATGTTTCAGTTCATTCACAATAGCGAATTATTTTAATATAAAAGCGCTAGCTGACAGGAGCAGTGATCACACATCAATTGTAACATATAGTGACTTGGAACTGAACAAACTGGGCTATGGAAAATAAAGAGGTGGGTGTTGGAAGATGTTAACTGGCAAAAGTGAAATATTGATATTGACGCAATAGAGGTGGCAAACTCATTGGAACTGAATGGTGGAATACAAGATTTCATCAATATAATCATCAAATCTAGTGAAAAGAATATCAGACAAACTAATGAGAAGGTAAGTATTAAATATAACAAGCCATGGTGGAACAAGAAATGCAGTAAGGCAGTGGCAGAGAGGCGACGAGTGAGAAAGTTGTTCACCATAAACCCAGCTACTTGCAATAAAATTTACTTCTGCAAAAAAGAAGCAGTTGTGAAGAAATGTAATCAAGTTGCAAAAAGTTTCTTAGGGTAATTACACAGGTAAAATTAATATGAATACACACCAGAAAGAGCTTTGGAATACTATTAATAGGATTAAAGGAATTCCAGTTAGGTATAACCATCTACTAACTAATGAGAAAAACAAATTGATTTTCGATCAGATAGAAAAAGCAGAATTGCTAGCAGAAGCTTTTTGGAAAAATTTGTGTGTCAATTGTCTTAGAGTCAGAGAGGGAAATGATTGAATGGGTTGTAATAGCAAAACATAATAATGAATCTCAGTATTACAAGAAATTATTCTCAATAGATGAGCTAGAAAACTGCATCAGAGTTGCAAAATGAAAGTGCAAGAGGGTTAGAAAAAATTCACAACAAACTCATCAATGATATGTCAATGAGGAAATGCCATCAAGTATTGGGTTTTATTATTGTTTTTTTTTTTTTATTAAAAAGTTAGATTACATTTTTTTAAAATCACAAATATTTACAGCATGTTTGCATTCAATAGCATTTTTCTATAAACATAACCCATCTAATTTAACAATTTACAAAATTACACGTCTTAAATTTGATTTTAGTTACTCCGAAACAATAATTTATATACTTTTTTGGTGAACATTCTATTCATTTTTTCTTTATAGATATTTTTCAGAAGCCACCAATCATAATGAAATTTACTCTTAAGAAGGTATCTGTTTCTTCTTTCGTATATCGTTTCTTCTTACTGACCCAAAAAGCATATAAATAACCAACAATCAATACAGTGGCGCTATTATAATCGTTTTTCGTCCTAAATCTGTAACTGAACATTAATGTATTTTAAAAAAATGTCCCTGTTTATGTCACGAGTATGAAGTAATACACTTTTGACATACATTATTATAATTTGTATGTACCTGCAAAAATAAAATATATGCAAAGTGTATTCAACATCGTCGCAATTATCACATTTGTCACTGTTTCTGATATTCAATATTTTTAGACGATTACTGGTCGCCAAAGTTCCATGAGCATATTTAAAGGCAAACTCTTTCTCCATGTTACCAATGAAAGGTTTGTTTATGCCGTTCCATGCCATTTTCCAGTCCAAAAGTGGGTAACTCCCTTCCATTGGGACACTCTGGCCTTATAAAATTTTAACAATCTTTACAATTCAAGTTAGGAAATTCTGCATGGTGATGAAATTTTCTGATTACATTAATTGCCACTGAATAAAATGATTTTAACACAAATGAAACCTCATTTATTTCCCCCAAGTCCAACAAAAAACTAATTCTCATCTTGCAATAGAAATTACTTAAACCAATATCCTTTCTAATATCATTTAGAGCTCTCGAACTGAAAATCGCAAAGGACTTAAAATAAACATTTATAATTCCCAATCCACCTTTTTCTTTCGACAAACAAAGAGTATCTCCACCTACAGGATGGTAAGTTCCTTGCCCTATATATCGGAATACATGCATAATTATTTGAGCAATGTACTTTTTCAAAGGAGAAAAGGTGTGTGATATATACCAAACTTTGGAAAAAACTAATGAATTAACAATAATAACCCTTTGGAAAATAGATAATTGTCTTTGACTTAGCATATCTATTGATATTTTAATATTTTGAGTAAGGCGAGACGAATTTTTTTCACATGTAACCTCAAAATCATTATAATAAATTATACCAAGAATTTTGATACTTTTAACAGTTTTCAACCGATAGCCCAGATATTTCGGTTTTCCCTATTTCCCAAACCCAATTTTACTAGTTTTTTCCTTGTTTAGCTGTGCACCTGTCGGAAGTTCAAACCATTGTACTTCTTTATAACATTCTCTAACTGAATCATCAATTGACAAGATCACGGATGAGTCATCTGCGTAACCTTGTAGACATATTTACACTGTTTGGAAGGCTAGGCCCTATTATCTTGTTGTTACTCCTTATTGTTTTATACACAGGTTCTTGAAATATACAATATAACAGCACTGACATAGGGCAGCATTGTCTTACTAACCTTATAATACATAAAGGTGAACTCATAAACCCATTTATCAAGATACTACTTACACATTCTTTGTAAACATTCTAACTTGAGCTCCAAATTCATCTGATAAAACAGATTTCTTCATTACTTTAAAAACAAAATCCATATTAACCCTATCAAAAGCCTTAGACCAGTCTAAACTTAGAATTGCTACGTCTTCACTCTTTTGTTTTGTATGAAAAATTACATCTCGATCATATTATCACAATTCACAATCGACCTTTCCTTCACTGCACCATATTGTTCTGGGGAGATAATCTTCCCAATAACACATCTCAATCTGTTTGCTAGAACCTTAGCAAAGATTTTATTATCAACATTCAGTAGGGATATAGCTATTCAGTTCTCCACCAAAGATAAATCACCTTTTTAGCCAATAATTTTATTACTCACATATTTTGACTATCTGACATATATTTCACAGTCACAATGGATTTGAACACTTCCATAACGTCAGACTTTATTAAAGACCAAAACTTTTGGTCGAGTTCTATAGGAAGTCCATCATACCCTGGTGATATTCCTTTACACATACTCTTGATGGCATCGAAAACCTCAATTTCCTTTAATTCTCTACTAAACAAAGTTGCATCTTCTTTGTTTAGGACAGAATGGCTCAGGTTAAGAAAATAATCTTGACTTTTAAACTGACCAGTTACCTTACTAAACAATTTTTCAAAATGCTCCTTTTTAAAAACGGAAAATCCCTCTGTGCTTTCTATCATGAAACCATCTGCTTGTTCTATGTTAGTAATGCACGCATGATTTGTCTTTTTCTCAGCACCAAGTCGATGTGCAGATATTTTTTCAACAATTGTACGATCATTTAGTTTGGCTCTTATCTTTATCCCTTCTAATATTTCATTCTGGATGTCAAAAATCCTATTCTTGAGAATCTTAATATTTTCATAATTTACGCTAGTTTTATAGTTAATATTATAAAGTTGGCGCAATCTTGTTTGTAATAAGTTCAGCAATCCATACTTTTCTTGTGGAATATTTTTACCTAATTTGATAAAGAATTTTTTTACATTGTGGTTTTGCCCTGTCCCACCATAAAAGTATGTTATCAAATGTTCCCTTTTTCTGCTTTATAAACTGCCATACATGTAACACATTTTCTACAATTTCATCAGAATCTAAAATTTAACATTCAACTTCCAATACCCTGTGCCAATTTTGTGTGTGTTTATGTTTAATTTCAAAACAACCATATTATGATCTGAAAAAACGTATTTGAATGGTGTCTGCTGATGTTATGTTATCAAATAATTTTACAGTATAAATCCTGTCTATTCTGGATCCATAGTTTTTTTAGTATATAATGTATTCTAATATCATGTTTGTGTATTTGTAATTATCTTTCAAAACATGTTTTTTTCACTCGAGTACGCATAGACTTAGACAGTAAGGCCTTGTTATTATCACTACAATCTCTTGTGCATGATATACAGTTGAAATCACCTCCAAAAAATAAGATAATCAATATTATGTCGCAGGTAATACAATATTTTATTCTTGAAAAAGTCTTCTCTTTCAGCAAATTTACTTGCACCAGATGTAGTATACACATTTAAAATAGGTATAATGCAGTTATTGTAACAGACTCTTACACCAACAATTCTACCATTAGTATCCATCTCCTTGGTTAAAAGTTTAACATTTGTTTTACTATTTATACATATCATTGTACCTCCTTTTAAATTGATTGATGAATTCAACACTATACACATAAAATTAGTGAGATAACTCAAACCTGAAATATCATTAACGTTATGTTCTTGAATCAACAAAATATAAATTCTATAGTACATAATAAGGGACACAGCTTTTATTTGTTTAATTACCTCATTTAAGCCATTAATATTTAAAGTGGCAACAGAAAGAGCCATTACAAAAACGAACACTGAAACAATTACTCTTTCTTTTTCTTTGACAACCTATCTTTCCCATTCATTTTCTCTTCCTTCCATTTTTTATTATTAGATTTTCCTCTAATTAACTTTAATATACCTACAGTATCTAAATCTATATTGAACCGGAATTTTGGCATCACGTCTGAACCTTTATCATCCTTTTTCAAGTCGTCTTCAATATCACTGACTTTATTCACCTCTACATCCATGTCACGTTCTTCAGTAGCACCATCCACTGATTCATCATCCCTATGCACTGAAACTGCTATATTGATTTCCTTAAGATTTCCTGGTTCTTCATTTACATTAACCTCAGCGGGAAAGAGACTTCCAATAATATAAGGAATATGAGGTTTATTTTTTGAGGGTTGGTCCTCATCCTCAGTTATTTCCGTAACTTGAGAAGCTCCCCCAGGTGCTCTTTTTATTGCAAACATGTCACTGTCACTATCAGTTATATTATCACTATTAATTGGAACATGACCCTCCAAGTCATGTGATAGATCTTCTATTTCGACTGTGTTGGTGAACAGCGACCTCATCAACATTCGTGGATAAGGGAATAGTCACTAGTTTTTCTCCTACTGCTTCGCATAAGTTGTCTATCTGGTCCTCGCAAATGTTGCTGGATTCTTCTTTATCATTTTCAGTATTATTTCCATCACATGGTTGTAACACATTTCCTTCATTACCTGGTTCCAGTTGAACAACAGGAGTACCATCTTCTTCTGGTATCCGGCCCTTATCAGAATCATTGCTGGGCACTGCTGGGAAATCATTCAAATTGAAAATATTTAACTCGGGATCACTATCCATATTACAGTTAACTGCCCTATGAGAGTCTCTTCCTCACGTGTAACACGTCTTTTTCTGGCCATTTTACAAAAACACAACATTATAACCACAAATACTGACGGAGGATGGGATATTTTTCTTTATTTCCTTTTTTCACAGTGCATGTTCCATTTTCCAGACCACTCGCTCTCCCATCAGAAAAAAAGTATTATGTATGGGATGAAGAACTTTCTCATACTGTTCGAGGACACTAATTACGAGAGTGTCTTCTATATCAAAATGTGCATAACGTATTGATACATAAGTATATACACTGCTCAAATTTACTACTAGTGCCTTTTGCCATTACGGAAGTGAATCACTTTGTCTTCGTACTCCCGTATAAACTTCAAAAACCTTCTCCTCAATAAATTTCACAGCCACTCCGTTATTTGGTATGTTATGAAACCCTCGTATGTCTTTTTTACTTATGTTTAACTTATTAAATATGACATCACATGTCGACTCATAATTAGGGGGACACAAATATTTTAAACCAAATGTAGTCTTTGGTTTTAGTCTCGCAAACATTGGAAGGTTTTTTTGCCATAGTAGTAAAGATGAAAACACCCCGTTTCCTAGGATGACGTCAAATTGTCTGAGGCGACATGAAACCTCTGTCTTGGCGATTTGTTGGAGGTGTATCGAGGCAAACTACGTCTATTAATAGCAACTATGACACAAACAAGTTTACTTGAATACTAATTAGTTCATTGACATTTTACTCACAAGTTATAGTCCAAATTCACAAGAAAAATCTCGGATAACCATCTCAAAATCACAGAATGAGCAGAATGTTCCAAATAGCGTTTGTAAACAACCAAAGCCATACTAGGTTTTATTAATAAAAGCTAGAGAGATACAAGTTATGCTAAGATGTGGAAAACAGAGTATGATCTACCAAAATCCTATAGTTTAATCGCATTTGTTATCTTGCTTCGGCAAACTAATGGAAAAATGGTCCATAAATGCCTATACTGAGTGTTGGAAAATAACGTACAATTTTGTAAAAAATTACGAATGGATTCATAAAAACTAGGAGTACAGCAGGTTAGTTAGTTAGACTGGAGCACGAGGTAAGAGTTGCATTAATAAATCGTAAGGTAACAGTAGTTGTATTTTCTTTTATTTACAGAGTGTATACGATACAATAAACCATAGAGCTTTGATGTATAAACTCGCACGATTAGTCACAGGTAGATTGTTACCATGGCATGAGTGCTTTTTGAAAGATAGGGAACATGTTGCAAATGTAGAAAATAAATATTCTAACCTTAAAAAAATTAGATCAGGGGTTCCTACACTATCCAATATCATGGTGAGTGACATACCAAACGTAGAACCAGTCAAAGGTTCAGAATTTGCAGATAATACTTGCTTCTATGTAAAGACAGATAACATTGAGATAGCTTGTCTGGAAATTCAGGACGCGGTTGAAAGGTTTTACGAATGGACCCTGAAATGGGGCTAGGGTATATAGTGGAATGACAAAGATAATGTATTTTACAAACAAAAAGATAGATCTTACCTAAAATCAAAATTGACAACAATATAATTGAATGGATACATAAATACAATTATCTAGGATTGGTATGAGACACTGAAGGTCTCACTTGGACACATCACATCAACCAAGTAATAGCAATATGCTACCAGAGACTGAATTTATTGAAGGCAGTTTCATCCAACACCTGGGGATCAGATTGGGAGACTTTGCTGATGTTTTATAAGGCTTACATTTTAAGCAAAATAGAATTTGTAAT
The DNA here is from genome assembly GCF_036898095.1 of Palaemon carinicauda. Taxonomy (NCBI): domain Eukaryota; kingdom Metazoa; phylum Arthropoda; class Malacostraca; order Decapoda; family Palaemonidae; genus Palaemon; species Palaemon carinicauda. Next base: position 62,113,212 of record NC_090737.1, read on the forward strand.
TCAAGTATATTTGTCAGCAGCTGGAAGTAACATAGAAAAATTGGAAAAAAATACAAAATATTGCTTTACGAATAGCACTTGGAGCCAAAAATACATCACCCATCGTATCACTACAAGTTGAAAGTAACGTGACACCAGTAAGAAGAAAAATACAATACGAAATGTTGCTTCGCTATGTAAAACAAAAACAGTTAGGTTAGAATTACCTAACTAGTCAGGAAGTTCTAAACGATAAAAGACTAGACGGTAGATGATGGAACTCTGGGTGTTTTAAAAAGCCATTTATATTAAAGGTACAAGAGATCATGATTAGGTGGAAAGTGAAGTTAGGGAAGGAACGGGAAGAAAGGGCCTTTTCCGTTGTAGCCTCTTGGCAATGTATTTGTAAGTATCTTGGTATTAACCCAATGAATGACATTGACCTGGAGGAATCTAATAATAACTTTAATCGAAAGTTCTGTAGAATGAAAAAGGAAAAGTATCCTAACCACTTAGGCATATATACGGATGGGTCCAAAAAAGAAATTAATAGTGAGGGATTGTCACGTGTAGCTTCCTATTTTATTCCCAGCCTTGACTTTTATTGTAGTTTTAGATTAAACAACCGAGCAACGTCTATTCTGGGTGCCGAATATTTTGCTATATGAGAAGCGCTGAGATAGACAGGGGGTAATTACATCAGCAAAGAGACGGTAATATTCACAGATTCATTGTCCACCATTTCAATGATAAATAATGATACAAAAAGATTCAAAACCTTAATGCACAATATACAGGAGATGCTACACAATATGGATAGCAATAATAATTTTGTAAAACTGCAGTGGATTCCAAGCCACAAATGAATCCTGGGGAACGAGTTGGCAGACGCAACCGCTACACAAAAAAAGGTTAAACAACCCCTCTACTATCAACAACCACTTGTCGATGGCACAGAAGAAAAAAATATTAGAGAAAAAATTATACAAACCTGGCTAATGGAATGGGATGCTATTAAATCAAGTAAGTGGCTCGGCGCGTTTAGACCTTTTATAGAACTTTAGGAGACAGCTTATTGTAGAAATAGATAAATAGAAACCTTAATGGGAAATTTGAGAATGGGACATGTTACAGTAAAAGCATATTTGCATGCAATGTAGTGGAAGACATTTCACACGTAATGATAAATTGTAAGAATTATAATCTGCAAAGAAAGGATCTAGAAGTAAAATTAACAGGACTCAACTTGAATTGTTCTTTGAATAATCTATTAGGAAAACACCAAGAAAAGGAGGTTGTTTTAAATATAAATTAATGTAAACCTATTTAAATGTAAATGTTTAACAAAAAGTGTGATATATATTTTGCACTATAGAAAAATATCAATGAAAGGGGGAGACTGGATATTGTTTGAATAAAAGGTATTAAGCCTCATGTGGGGGAGTTAACATATCAGTCATAACATTCGGTGAAGGAGTTAATATTTAATAAAAAAAAAAAACTAACACTAATATTTGTCAACTGTATTGATTAAATCTAATATTTTACCTTATAACATATTTACAGGGGAGTACATTGGCTCCAAGAATTAGGCCAGATCTGCTAAAATTGAAGAAGAAGAAGAAGAAGAAGAAGAAGAAGAAGAAGAAGAAGAAGAAGAAGAAGAAGAAGAAGAAGAAGATTCTACAAACACCAACGCTGTTTCAGGACAGAAAGAGGCACTGAAACTGCCCCCATGGCATGAACCAGCTAAATAAAAACATAAAAAAAACTCCAAGGGAATGTCATCTGCAGAGATATATCTAAGGCATTTGATAAAGAATGGTATGATGGCTTAAAATATGAAACACGCCAATTGGTAATACCAATAATAGTGGAAAAAAAATCCGCTCAAGCTATATGGAAGACAGAACTCTTAGAACACGTAGCAGAGATGGGAAACTAGGACAAAAAATAGATATAAAAAGTGTGGATACCACTGGGGCATAGTATCCCCAGCAGTTTTTATAGTCTACACAACAGATAGGCCAACCATCCCAAAATATGCCATAAACTATGCCTATGCAGATGAATTCTCACACGTAATAATGCATCCTAAAGATTCTGACAGATTTTTTAGAACAAAAACTGAAAAAGAGATCAGACGAATAAATGATTACGAAAACAAGTTGAAAATAAAAACAAACAGCAACAAATTACAACTCCTATCAGTATAAAAAAATAAATAAACCAGCACCAATAACAGTAAACAGTATACATATTCCATTTGATAACGAAGTTAAAATTCTTGGTCACTCTATCAAAAGAACTGGCATCAGCCACCAAATCAAACAAAAACACCAAATGGCAGAACACTGAAAAGAAGCATTAAAAAGTTTCAAACTTTTGGATAAAAACCTAAGAATAAATCTTGATAAAAGCCTTATAAGACCTTTATTCGAATATGCAATAGCACTAACAGGCAAAATGGCTCAATCAAAAATGAAAACGCTACAAAAATTAAAAAATCGAAGCATAAAAAACATACATGGACTAAACTAAACCAACAGTAATAAAAATAACAATAACATTAAAAAAACAGGTAAACACTCCATAACATATACAATCTCGAACCAGTAAATACCAGGTACCATACAAGAGCCACACTAGCCTAGGAGAGATTCTAAAACATTTACCCTGAGCTTGTAACAACGATAAAGGATATTACAGACACACAAAACGAGCATGCCTGGTGGAAAATGATAGCTCCTTTCATTGCTCAGGACGAACCAAATACAGAGATTTAAAATAAAACAATAAAACAATGAAACAAAAAGTAGACAAGAGTTAGATAAATAAACAATCCTCCAAAAAGGAAAAATCATGAAAACACGTACCCCGGAGGCTGGCAAAAGAATCACCACAAGGCATGATCTTCGCAGAAGAAACCGACAATAAAGAGCAATTGGGTCTGCCCAAATCTTTTCACCTTCCACTGTACTTCATTTCAACACTTTTCCCTCCAAATCCTTTGAAAATCATGATTCCCCGCCACCTTTCCCCCACTTATCTTATCCCCCTATACTGTAGCTGCATTAGCTATAATCTAAAAGGTATATAAATTACAAGGGAATATGAATTCTAACATATATTATCAAAGCATAGATTGTTCAATTTTCTGAAAAGCAGATAGATTTGAATTATATATATATATATATATATATATATATATATATATATATATATATATATATATATATATATATATATATATATATAAATGAATATATATATATATATATATATATATATATATATATATATATATATATATATATATATATATATAATATACATATATATATATATATATATATATATATATATATATATATATATATATATATATATATATATATATATATATATATATATATATACATTATAAGATGATGGCTTCCAGGTGAGGGCACCAAAAATATATTATACGATGGCTCGTGTCTGGAAACCAAACATATAATACTATATATATTATGGCTGGGAAGCTGGACAGCCTCTCTAGTTCCAAACTCACTTGTTTGCTTTTACATTGAATCTATTACACTTGGAAATATCAATACCCAAACTCTCAGGCAGTGAAATAACTCCCAGACAGCAATGTATAAAACATTGAACATCTAAAGGTCTCTTAAGTACACTGGAATGGTTTGTGCCAAACACACTTGTGAAGCTTTGATCTCATGTACATTCACCTGACTTTTCCATCTTCCTGGGGTTTCGATAACATTGGTCAGGTCACTGATCTTCTCCAAAATCTTGAATGATCCATGAAACTTGTTGGGGCATGGGAATATCCTTATTGGCAGGAAAACTAATATCTGTTGTCTTGTCTAAAACTGTCTGTCCTTGCTTTTCTTAATTTTTCCTAGATTCGTCTTGAGGCTCTCCAGGGAATATTTCCTTATATCGCGGATCCTTTTCCTCAAATTCTTGACATATTTTCTATCCATTTCCTCTCTTTGCTTCCAATTTTCTGCTATCCTTTTAATTGGTCCTCGGATTTCTCGTCCAAATACCATTTCATTCGGGGTACATCCCATGCTTTTTTGATAAGCATTACAAACCTCGAATAACATCAGAGGTTGTCCGGTGTCCCATTAATTCCCTGTTTCATTTCAGAGCTTCTTTAACATACTTTTTAACGTTTGATGAAACCTTTCTAATGCATCTTGGGTCTTTGGATGATAAGCAGTTGATAGTTGTGGTTTCACACCCAACAGTTTCATTACGTCCTGAAATAATTTTGACGTGAAATTAGTTCCTCGGTCACTTGCAGTGATTCCCGGTATACCAAACTTAGTAAAAATGTCTAGTAACTTCTCTGTGATTATTTTGGCAGTAATGTTCCTGTATGGTATGACTTCAGGGTATCTACTCACTGGATACATCAAGGCTAAGATATATTTTTGACCTTTTTTCGTCCTTGGTAAAGGTCCTACAATGTCGATCATTACCTTGCTGAAGGGCTCGCCTCGCACTTTTATCGGGTGTAAGGGAGCTTTCTGAATGTACTTGTTTGGCTCTCCAGCCATCTGACGTACATGACATGAACGGCAAAACTGGCTCACGTCCTTCTGCAAGCCAGGTCAAAGAGTGTTTCATAATCTTCTATGTTGTGTTCCTTATCCGCATAGGCCCCCTCCCGTGCGTTATAGCTATCCCCCGTCTTCTCAACAGTGCTGGAATTAACATTTGATGATATATCCCCCATTCAGCATTTGTAGGTATATGAGCGGGTCTATGCTTCCTCATAAGCAACCCATCTTTAAGTCAATAACAGTTCGGAGACTGCTGTGCCTCCCTCTCGTCCATCATACACTACAATAACTCTGTTAACGTTGCATCATTCCACTATAATCCTATCAGCCTTCTCCTATTCACTTTTCCTACTTCTAACTCTGAGTTTTCTATTTCGCCCAGGTTCGTCTCTTCTTTATTTCCTTGTCCACTTGTCTGCCATTCCACTTCACTCGGGCTTACTCGTGAGTTCTCGTCTTGTATACAATGAAAGGAATCTTCTTAAAAAAAATAATACTTCAAGGTCATCAATTCTTCTATTTCTTTTTCTTCTCCAGCAGCCACTTTCTTCTTCATACTCCTAGTCTTCCCACGACTAGGAAAAAGATATTAGTTGTCCTTTTTGAGTTCAGTCGAAGGACTATACTTCAATGGTTTTTCCATTACAATGGGACAAGGCACAAACAGCGCTCCATAAATCTCCTTACACAGCAGGATATCTACTCCTTCGACAGCCAATGAGTCCTTTACAGCAAAGTCAAAATTACCTGTCACCAACTTGCATGACAGTTTCCAGCTGTAAATAGGGGTAACCTCCTCACTTCCTATTCCCTTCAAAATAACAGAGTCCACTGTGAGAGACTGTTCCACCAACAGGTGTACTCTTCGTACCACCACAGTATGATTACAACCTGTGTGACGCAATATCTTGACCGTGATTCGACCACTCCTGTTTATTGCTGCAAACATACCTTTATAAATATATGGTTTGAAGGTATCCATTCTTTTTGGGTTTGTCCTGCTTGTCGTGTAAAGGTTGGCTGGTTTATTTTCCTCTTCGACCTTTCCCGATTGTTTCTTCATCCTCGCTTTCTGTGAAGTTGAATTATCCCTAATTACTTGGGCTTCTGCTTTTGGTTGATTTGACCAACTTTCCTCACTGATTTGGCCTCTTTTGCCACACTTAAAACAGACAATATTAACCTTTTGCACGTCTTTCATGATACTGGAGGGAGGACGATTCTACGATTATTGCTGTAGTAATATCATATTCGGCTTAGGAACAGTACCCGTGCTACTTTCGCTGTAACTGTTAAACTTCTTTACATAGTTATTATTAAACTGGTTTCCATGGTTAGGCGAATACCTGTCACTTGGTCGGAATGACATTTGAAACTTCATGCTCGAGGAGGGTTTACGACTGGTAATAGTATAATCTTCACTTAGCCTCTCTCTCTCTCTCAAGTACGTTCAAATATGTTCTGAAATTCCTCGTAGATACTGTTCTAGTATTATATATTCTTTTAAATCAGCCATCTCCCTGACTTTAACAGCCTGTATCCATCTTTTAAAACATTGTCCTACCTTACATGCAAAATCCAGGAAAGTAATTTCCTCGTCCTTCCACGAACTTCGGAAACTCTCCTTATAATGTTTAGGGGACATCTGGGACACCTGCAGCATGCTCCTCTTTACTTCCTTAACGTGACTCACCCCCGTGACTGAATTTGTGGGTGATCGACCTGCAGCGGGTCACTCGCCTACACGCTCTAGTAGTGTCCAGACGTGCATCGCTGTAGCTATACTCCTTCCCAGATTTCTGAGACGCGTCGGGGTCGAGCATGACCGAGTTTACCCTTCTAAGGTAAGTTGCATAATTATCAAAGTTATTACGTATTATGAAATTGTCGTAGAATGGTGCAACTTGTATAGGTTATCAGTTGTGGAAAGTCTTGGTGGATGGTTTGGCTACCATGTGCATGATTTTTTTTTTAGTTGAAATGCCGTTCATCACCACGAGGACCATTTTACCGCGAGGGCCCCTTTTTCAGTTTTTTGCATTTTTTGGCCAAGTCATTTTTCCGTAAGAAATTGCCAAATAGTGTCGCAAAACTTTTGCTTTTTTAGTATTGGAAGGTGTGTCTAGATGATCTGGCTACCCATGCGTGACTTTGTTTATGTCAGATACGCCATAGATATTGGTATGTGGGGCATTTTCCTGCGGTTGCCAATTTCTGTTTTTTTTCAACATTTGTAAAAATTTACTACGTAGTAAGGAATTACCATATAGTACTGATTTTTTTTTCATGTTTATTTGTTGGAAAGTGTGCCTTGATGGCTGGGCTACCACGTGCATGAATTTTTTTTTATCTGAGATGCCGTATATCAAAATGTTGGCCATTTTTCCGCGAGTGACACTTTTTCAGTTTTTTTCATTTCTTGGATAAGTAATTTTTCCGTGAGAAATTGGCAAATAGTGTCGCAAAACTTTTATTTTTAGAGCATTGGAAAGTGTGTATAGATGACCTGGCTACCCATGCGTGACTTTGTTTTTGCCAGATACGCCGTAGATATTGGTATGTGGGGTATTTTCCTGCGGTTGCCAATTTCTGTTTTTTTCAATATTTGTAAAAATTTACTACGTAGTAAGGAATTGCCATATAGTATTGATTTTTTTTCATGTTTATTTGTTGGAAAGTGTCTTGATGGTAGGGCTATCATGTGCATGATTTTTTTTTTATCTGAGATGCCGTATATTAGAAGGTTGGCCATTTTTTAGCGAGTGCCCCTTTTTATTTGTTTTGCATTTTTTGGCTTAGTCATGTTACCATAAGAAATTGGCAAATAATGTCGCAAAAACTTTATTTGTTTAGCATTGGAAAGTGTTTCTAGATGATCTGGCTACCCATGCCTATCTTTTTTTTTAGCCAGATATGGCGTATATATAGGTATGTGTTCGATTTTCCTGTGATTGCCACTTTTTCGTTTTTTTTCCCATTTCTTTCCAAATTACTACGTACTAAGGAACTATCACAGAGTAATGATTCATTTAGATGTTTATTTGTCGGAAAATGTGCCTTGATGGTTTGCCTACCATGTGGCTGAAATTTTTTTTTTCTGAAATGCCCACCATTAGCACGTTGCCATTTTTCATCGAGTGCCCCTTTTTATTTGTTTTGCATTTTTTGCTTAGTCATGTAACCGTAAGAAATTGGCAATTAGTGTCGCAAAACTTATATTCTTATAGTGTTGGAAAGTATTTCTAGATGATCTGGCTACTCATGCCTATCTTTTTTTTTTAGCCAGATATGGCGTATATATAGGTATGTGTTCGATTTTCCTGCGATTGCCACTTTTTCGTTTTTTCCCATTTCTTTCAAAATTACTACGTACTAAGGAACTATCACAGAGTAATGATTCATTTAGATGTTTATTTGTCGGAAAATGTGCCTTTATGGTTTGCCTACCGCGTGGCTGAAATTTTTTTTTCTGAAATGCCCACCATTAGCACGTTGCCATTTTTCATCGAGTGCCCCTTTTTATTTGTTTTGCATTTTTTTGCTTAGTCATGTTACCGTAAGAAATTGGCAAATAATGTGCAAAACTTATATTTTCATAGTGTTGGAAAATGTTTCTAGATGATCTGGCTACCCATGCATGACATTGTTTTTTGCCTTAGGTATATTGGTAGGGGATCCATTTTTCATCGAATGCGTATTTCTAATTTTTTCTAATTCTTTGCAGTTATCAAAATGGCGAGCAAGAGAGAATCATTGGGCTTGGATGCCATAAATCAGCTCTTAGAGCAGTTTGATAGCGATGTGGATGATGCATTGGAGATCGATGACGTCACTGACGATGAATTTGTCAATATTGATGAGTTGAAGCAGGAGGTCAGGCAGGAACAGGTGGTGACCCCTAATCCTGAAATTATCAGCTTAGGGAATGGAGATGGAGAAGCCGACGACGATGTGGGGGAGGAAGAGGGGGTTGGGGCTTCTGGTTCTCTTGTTGTCCCAGCCAGCACAATAACAACTCCTGTGCCATCTAGTTCACGTGGTCAGCCCCCAGTAACGGTACCTCACCTCACGCCAGTGGAGGAGAAAAGCAGAAAGAGGAGAAGGGGGGATCTACAGGCAGCCAGGGGGACGGCATTCACCCAAATAGATGCTGAATCGGTTCAAGGTCGCGACGGTACTGTTTGGCATAGAGACCCAAATCCCATCCTCCCCCATATGTTCACACCAAGGATTGAGCTGGAGGTCCCACTTCTCTCACGTTGGGAGCGAGCAAAGTGTCCAACATTTTCTCGCTCTTTTTGAGCGACCACATGGTAGCCGAGGTTGTTTTGCATTCTAATGAACGCCTTGCCCTATTGAGGAGTCATTACCATCATAGGGGCAACGTTGCCCTCAGGGACATTGACCTGAGGGAACTGAAGGCGTTTATTGGTACCCTAATAATGACGGCAGTGCGGTCGGACAACCATACACCGACCTGGGACATGTGGAACCTCACAGAGGGAAATCCTTTGTACACATGTACAATGAACGAGCGTCATTTCACCCTGTTGGTGAGGGTTCTTCGCTTCGATGATTCGGCCACCAGAGCAGAGAGGGTGAAAATGGATCGCCTCGCACCCATTAGAAAACTCTTCGATCACGTGGTGACCAATTGACGAAGCAATTATAGCCCAGACCATATCTGACTGTGGATGAACAGCTTGTCCCTTTCCTGGGGCGCTGTCCATTCAAGATGTACATTCCAAATAAACCTGCTAAGTAAGTAAAATTCTTTGTTTTTTATATTTGCACATGTTATTATTGTTTTGTATTTATAAAAAAAATTTTATTTATTATATATATATATATTTATATATATATATATATATATATATATATATATATATATATATATATATATATATATATATCTATATATATATATATATATCTATCTATCTATCTATCTATCTATATATATATATATATATATATATATATATATATATATATATATATATATATATATATATATATATATATATATATATATAGATAGATAGATATATATATATATATATATATATATATATATATATATATATATATATATATATATATATATATATATATATTTTGTGAAGTAAAGAACTTGCTATATGATTTTTGTATCTAAAATATAATATATCATCTATTCTATCTCTATCTATGTATAACTTGGTCATTTACTTATCTGATAATTTATCTTTCGTATTTGTAAATGTTTTTCTTATATATTTATTATTATTATTATTATTATTATTATTATTATTACTATATTGATTAGTAATATAATTTTATAATGTGTATTTTTTTATTTTATTTTATCTTTTTACCTTTATTAGTTACTAATTCTATTTCCCTTCTTCTAGGTAAGGTATCAAGATTGTATTGGCGTGTGATGCCGATACCCATTACATGTGTAATGCGATTGCCTACTTGGGGAAGGACACTCTCCAGATACCAAGAGGATCGACGCTTGGAGAAGTTTTTACGTCTGATCTTGTGGCACCTTTTCAGAGAAGTGGCCGTACAGTGACGACGGATAACTTTTTCACGACGCTACCGCTCGCTTTGTCACTCTTGGATAAGGACATGCATTTGTGTGGCACCAATCGCCAAAAGCCTTATATTCCTAAGGAACTTATGGAGAAGGTGCTTCCCCCAAAGGACTCAGTGGCAGTGTTCAATTACGAACACAATCTAACTCTACAGTGTCAGCAAATTAGTAGGACTAAGAAGGTGAGGCTGTTGAGTTCCCTGCATCATGATCCGTCTGAAGTCGAAAAAAGGAAGACCGACATTCAGATGTTTTATAATGTGACCAAGGGAGGTGTAGACACATTCGACCAGATGTGTTCTACATCTAGTTGTATTCGTAAGTCACAACGCTGGCCTCTGACTCTCTTTTACGGGATATTGAATATAATAATGGTAAATTCTTATTTTCTCTATACGTGCTTGCCCTTCGCCGAGACAATGATAAGGCGAACGTTCCTCAGAGATATTGCCTACGAGTTGTGTGCTCCCCAGGCAATACATCGATATCTAACGTCACACAGTTTGTCGAAGGGACTCCGTCAAATCATGGTGGATACTTTCAAGATACCTGAGCGGGAACCACCAAGACCTCAAATTGCCGCTGGCCACCGTCAGGCAGTAACGTAATTTTAAAGTAAAATCTTGTTGTTTTGCCTTTTTGCACTGATGGCTTTCATTTTTATTTTGTTTACAATTTTGTAAAGCTAAATTAAGTATTTTGCTGTTGGTTTTACATTAGTACATATATTTTGGTTAAATGTAGTGTTTAATTTGCTTTGGTTTAAATGTAGTGTTTAATTTGCTTTGGTTGAAAATGCTTAAGTTTTTGTGGCGCCATCTATTGAGTGCATTTTGAAGTGCGGCCTTCCTCAGTATTTTTACTTCCGTGGCAAATTTCTAACTGTTTATTTTTCTTTGTGGTGACTGGGAGTGTTGTAAAGAGAGGTGACTTGTGACTCTCCTAAAGTATTCTCGCCAGTCGAGTTCAAGGCCGTTGAAGACTCTGGAGCTGCTGATCTGCCTATTGTGGATTATATATACAATCTGTCATTGAGCTGCTTCTTAATGTGGAAGGCAGTTTACCTGTGAAGCTACCTGTGAGAATAAGACTTGCAACTGTGGTTCAAGTGATCTACTGGCTTAACCTGGACATTGGCAGTTTGGTGTAGAGCAGGGCTCGAGAGCCTTTTTCATCTTAGATGGATATATCTACTGTATCAGCACCAGAGTGGTCTTGTTGGAGCAAGTAGGGAGGCTTCTCTCAGGTAAGAAGAACATCCCCTGTATTTTGGCAAGCCGTAGACTGAAAGTGCATATCCACCAATGGTTGTGAAGGGCAGTTCTACTGATGAGAGTGACTACCTGTGACCACATTTATGAGCAGTAAATGGATTCATCTATATCAGTAGCGGTCTGTGTCATAGGACCAATATATTTGTGTATTCAATTGTCAAAGCTGTTAAAGGTTTAATATGAGAGTGTCATAAGATTGTGTACTTTAATATTAAGGTTTAGATTATTGTGTCATAGGTAGGATTATTGTTTCTTTTTGTATGTTCTTCCACTTCTTTCCTTTCTATTTAGTAATAGGTTAGCATGGTGGGTAAAGGCTTTTGGGTCCCTTAACATTAAAGATTTGATTTCCTCACTATGAGTAGGGTTTAGTTTTAGCTTTAGGTGACTTATTGAGTTAATCGATGGCATATTGTAATGGATCAAATTGTTACTTTCTGTGAGCCATCAGTGTTGGTACATTTATTGTTGTAATAAATATTGTGAAATTTTTGCCCTTGTGTCTTTCTGGTTTTCCTCGCTCCTACTGATTTGTGTTTTTGTCACTGGATTTGAGAATAAGATAAAAAAACCAGTTATGGCTTCCTCCTATAGGGAGTTCGTAACAGCCACATAAAACTCCCTAAAAGGATTCGCTGTCACAGCTGCCCACCTAGGGACGACGGCAAGACAAACACTGCGTGTCTCCGGTGCAAGAGTCCTGTTTGTCTGATCCACCAGAGTGTCCTCTGTCCAAACTGTAGTGTCTGTCTAAACTGTAACGCAGCGTTATTTGTAAGTTACAACATGAAAATTTTGTTTACTTCTTTTTTGATTGAATATCATCAATTTTTTTAGCTAAAATATTATATTATTTTACATTTTTTTTTCGATTTTATTTCTCTTCAAAACATTTTTTGGGGTCAGAATTCTAATTTTATAGTCGTAAAATAATCGAAAAGCATCCAGCAACCCACCATACAATTTTTATGCATATCCAAGAATAATTAGATTAGTAAATAACACCTTGAAATTGACATACCCTTCCTACATTTCAGGTGGCTGATTAGGGAGTCTGAGTCAGTGTGGTTGGCGGCCATTTTGTGGACCTATCCAAAGCGTAAGTTGCCCTATCTTTATATATTCCTGTTCCCTATAGAATTTGTGATATTTTGGGATATTTTTACCTGCATAAATATCATATTATATATTAATTATTTGTATTTTTTTACGAAATTTCTAAGTACTCAAAAAATTACCTTTAGATATGGCCCCTGATATAAATGTAATTTACAAAATAATGAAGATTTTTTTACATATTTCTATTTTAGGATAACATATGTTTTTTCCCTAAAAAAATTAGCCACTTCCTATTTCATTTGGGTACCCAAAAAAATTCATGAAATTTGGACAAATTTTTTTGGCCAAAAAAAGTTACCCTTTTTTTCTCATTTCAGATCTTCGCCTCCATGGGTCCGACTTCATCCAAAATACATCAAGATATGTCCTGAACATTCAAGAATCAATTCCTAAAAGGATTTGTGTATATATGTATATTTTTTTTTATGAATTTTTATGTAAGGTCTTTTTTTTCTACTTAATTTTTTTAAATATTTATAATAAATAGTTTTTCTGCAGATGAGTAGTATTTATCTTTACAGTACTTTTAAGCATTTTTGGGGGGGCAAAAAAAAGGAGGTTACTACAAAAACAGATTTTTCAAGAATTTTTCTTTGCGTCGGGGTCGCGCGCGACCGAGTATACCCTTAAAGGGGTGTCCGAGTAGCGTACCTATCCAGGGTTATACTCCTTTTTCTGGTTATGAGATAAGGATAAATAAGCAGTGTGACCTTTCCCAATCAATGCACTCTGCACTAATAAAGACCATTTATCTTCTGGCCCTTTCACCATGGATATAACTATTTCAAAATAATTGAAGATCTCATCTGGATCCTCTTCTGTAAATCTTGAAATTAACATCTGGGTTTCCAACACATTAAACAAGGGTTTGTGCCTAGCATGAGTTGTCTCTGCCTGCATTGTCGAATGTACACGGGCGTTCAACAGCTCTAACTCCGAATTCATCAACGCTTTTAAGGCTAGACACTTGATTTGGGCTTTAATCATTCCAATTGTAGTATGGCTACCACATGTCATTAAAATAGGGCGCCACTGAACTTTAGTTACATTAGCTTCTGAAAATTCCTGAACCTTCGGGTTATTAAAAAAACTCTGGAATATTAAACTGTGCCATTTTGTAATTTAAGAATTTTGAATATATCTAAAGAAAAATATATCCTAACAATACACAAAGAAGAATTATTCAAACAAACTTAGTACAGTTTTTACAGGATATGAGCGAGGTTTTAATAAACACTGATGATTGAAATAATGTACTCTTTACAAAGATAAACATATTTTATATAAATTATAACACTGAGAAATATTTACATAAAATCCAAATAAATCACTTGAAATATTAAATCTGAACAAAACTTAGTTTACGACAAAAAATTTTCGATTTGAAATTTATATAACCACTTGACTTTAAATATTAAATTTTAATAAACCTTAGACAAAGACAAAAGAAATACCTATGGAAATTATACTCTCATTAGTTTCACTTGAAATCTAATCTGAATACAATATTTAATTTTGACAATTAATGAAGTTAGATAAAAAACGAAATACAAGAACTTTTCACTTTCCTACAGGGCCATTTACAAAACCTCGAAGAGAATTTTTATAAGTACTCACTATGTTTACAAAAACCTGTCACACCAAAACTTTGATATTTCACTGAACACATTTGAAACAGTTCTCTGAGCTGCATATGAGAGAAAGGTGGAAAGGGCTATGTCTTATGGTTGGAATTCTCTATTTATCTATGTAACCCTGGGGTTTCCTTTAAGTATGAAACTTAGCTACTTCAGAAGATTCCAGGAGAGAGAGTTCAGGAAGCGTGGGATCTGGGCTAAGGCGTCAGAGTTACTAAGTATTCCTCTCTCGAATATGTATCCACACAACACGAGACGAACTCTCTCAGTCAGCTAGCATTGCCCACCTCTTGTCCCCGGAATAAAAAAAAGATAAGATCTATCACTCGGTTTTTCGTGAATTCTCCAAAGCACATGTCATATTACCTATTTGCTAACAAACATGACCTAATACCTGGTAAAAATATAAAAGAACATTACATAAGTCATTGTTCCTATCTTGTATGATCACATAACCCTCTCAAACAGCTTGCGTAAGACTTCGTAACAAACATGCGTGAAAAAAGAAGTTACTTCTAAAAAATAATGTAAATTTACATATACTAACTTGAAAAAAAAACACAATATAATTAACGACAAAAGTCTTAAGTAATGTATATATCAAATTGAATCTATAAGAGAGGAACTCCTCTTAAGAGCTAGCTAACCTTTTCAATGAACAAATGTAATATATAAATAAATCACTGTCTATACAAGCTTGCCGACCAGGGTTCGGTTCCCGGCCGGACCCAAGCTCTTTTCTTTGTGTGATTTCACCTGGGGCTCTGATCCCGAGGTCGTTAAGAGAAATCAGACATTAATGTATCAAAAATATATATGGCTTATTTGAATATGAAAAACACGTCTAAATGTGCAAAATTTATCATTAATTGAATGCTAAGTAACAAACTACCAATTAGCTACGATGGTGAAGATGGGTTGATTTCAATTCTTAGTACAAAATACCTGAATTCGACAGGTATAAGTACAGAAGAATTGTCATTGACTTTTATCTATCTTCGTGGCCAAGTGGCTTAGTCACTGTCTATACAAGCTTGCCGACCAGGGTTCGATTCCCGGCCGGACCCAAGCTCTTGTCTTTGTGTGATTTCGCCTGGGGCTCTGATCCCAAGGTCGTTAAGAGAATCCAGACATTAATGTATCAAAAAAAATATATATGGCTTATTTGAATATATATATATATATTTATATATATATATATATATATATATATATATATATATATATATATATATATATATATATATATATATATATAGATATAGATATATACTTTATATATCACTATTATTATTATTATTTTTATTATTATTATTATTATTATTATTATTATTATTATAATTCTTATTATTATTATTGATTGCTAAGCTACAACCCTAGCTGGAAAAGCAGGATGCTATAAGCCCTGGGGCCCCAGCAGGGAAAATAGCCCAGTGAGGAAATGAAACAAAGAAAAATAAAATATTCTAGGAACAGAAACAAAATTAAAATAAATATTTCCTATATAAACTTTAAAAACTTTAACAAAACGAGAGGAAGAGAAATGAGATAGAATAGTGTGCCTGAGTGTACCCTAAAACAAGAGAACTCTAACCATGGACAGTGGAAGACCATGGTATAGAGGCTATGGCACTACCCAACACTAGAGAACAATGGTGTGATTTTCGAGTGTCCTTCTCCTAGAAGACCTGCTTAAGATAGCTAAAGAGTCTCTTCTACCCTTACCGAGAGGAAAGTAGACAAGGAACAATTACAGTGCAGTAGTTAACCCCTTGAGTGAAGGAGAATTGTTTGGTAATATTAGTGTTGTCTAGTGTATGAGGACAGAGGAGAATCTGTAAAGAATAGGTCAGACTATTCGGTATATGTAAAGGCAAAAAGAAAGTACCGTAAACATAGAGAAGGATCCACTGTAGTACTGTCTGACCAGTCAAAGGACCCCATAACTCTCCAGCGGTAGTATCTCAACTGGTGGCTGGTGCCCTAGCCAACCTACTACCTATTATATATATATATATATATGTATATATATATATATATATATATATATATATATATATATATATATATATATATATAAATATAAATATATATATATATATATATATATATATATATATATATATATATATATATATATATATATATATATATATATATATATACATACTGTGAAGGATTAATATTTGTTTTATTTTTTGGTTATTTTCTTTTGCCAAATCCAGAGAGAGAGACAGAGAGAGAGAGAGAGAGATTGTGTTAGCAAGCGAAAGTAGTTAGTGTATCGATTGTTTGTGGTGAGAAAGACTGTTGGTTTAAATGAGATTGTTTGTTTATGTTTTTAGCTGGGTTACGACAGTGGTGAATGTTTCGGAGCGAATGCTTTTTTTATTTGACTGCAGCTTGAGGCAGTTCCGTTCGTGAGTGCTGGATTACAATTTTACTATTATTTATTACCAGCGTGGAAGTGATTGGTTTATATTCTAAGTAAGTACAGTTTTGTTTATCTTTGCTTGTCGTGATTGTGAATGATAGGAACAATTTATTATTTATTTTTGATTATAGTGCGATAGTTCAGTTAGCTAGAAGTGTTCGTAAGTGTTTTTCTTTTTTTATTTTGGCAGGCCGTGATTCCTCCTTGGTGAGACTAACTCCTTTGGAGAGATTAAATTGATTTTGAATGACGATCTTTAGTTGCTGACCTGGTCTGTAATCGATTATACTTAGACTGCTCTTGTGGATTGACCGACTGTAGATGACCTGGATTGTGTTCAAGAACTGGATTTGATTGTGCTTTTGTATTTCGATTGACGATGATGATGATGATGATGATGAGGAGGATAACGCGCATAATCCAAACCAACTAATATATATATATATATATATATATATATATATATATATATATATATATATATATATATATATATATATAATGTTAAGTTTTGATTAGTTTTAGGTGTTTATTATGATTGCGGATAGTTTGATTTATTTTAGTTTAAGAAATATAGTTTTAAGGATATGTTTTGTTTCAATTTTCCTTCTGTCCAAGAGTCCAGTTGATAAAGTAAGGGGAAAGTTTGTGTTGTGGGACAATTGTCAGTAGGTGTGATTCAGGGTGTGGGGCTTGTTCTTGCAACATCCCGCCACATTATTTTGGCGCCCGAACAGGGACTGCCGAGGTGGGATTGAAACAGGACTCTTTGACGAAGGACTGATAGGATAAGAAATTAGATTAAGGTTGAAGAAAAATGGAAGGTAAATTGAAGGCTTTGGAGGAGGAATTGCGGCATTATCAAGAACGGGAGCAGATGTTGATAGTTGAGAAAGAGAGGTTGCTAGTAGAGAATGAGAGGTTGAACTGGGAGAATGAGGCGATGCAGAAGGAGCTTAGGGAGTTGAAGGGAACTGTAGAGAGAGTGGAAGAATGTGTTGAGATGAGGATGAAAGCGAACGAGGAACGAATGGAGAACCGATTGGAAGCTATGATGGGGCAAGTAATGGGAATGATGAAAACTTTCATGGGTGAAGGCGCAGTCGGAGGAGTGTCCTCAGCTTCGGGTAATGGGTTGCTGGTGGAAGAGAAGGTTAAGGTAGGTGATAATGGGAAAGGAAGTGATAGTAATAGTGATAGTAATAGTAATATTGATAGTGAGATTAAAGATAAGGGAATTAAGCATAGTAAGGATGAACAGAAATGTGATAGTAAGAATAAGAAGAAAGGTAAAAGTGATGTGAAGAAAGAGAAGAAAAAGTGTCAGGATGATAGCAAGGATGATCGTGAGTGGGTGAAAGTGGTGAGTAAGAAAAGGGCTAGGAAGAGTATGATCAAGGATAGGAGTATGAGTGTGAAATTAGATTCTTTATATTCTAGCGAGGAAGTAGGAAACAAGAGGGAAGGTAGCAGTGAGGATAACAGTGAGAATGAACGTGATGTGTGTAAGACTGTATTTATGAGAGAGGTACCTCGGTGTAAAAGGTTCAATGAGCATAGTAGTAGGGATGTATATGAATTTTTCAAGGAGTATGAGAAAGCATAATATTGTGGGAAAGATAGGAAAATGGGTAAAAGAATTCCTGCAAAACAGAAAACAGATAGTGGTTGCAAATGACGAGAAATCAGATGAAGCCCAGGTAATATCTGGTGTGCCACAAGGTACGGTATTAGCTGCACTGCTGTTTGTTATTATGATCTCAGACATAGACTGTGATGTTGAAAACTCCGTAGTGAGAAGTTTCGCCGATGACACAAGAATAAGTAGAGAAATTACTTGTGATGAAGATAGAAACTCACTACAAAGAGATCTAAACAAAATATATGAATGGGCGGAGATAAATAGGATGGTATTTAACTCCGATAAATTTGAATCAATAAATTATGGAAACAGAGAAGGAATGGTATATGCATACAAGGGACCTAATAATGAGACAATCACAAACAAGGAAGCAATCAAAGAGCTTGGTGTAATGTTAAATAGGAATATGTTATGCAACGACCAAATAGCAACACTGTTGGCTAAATGTAAAGCAAAAATGGGAATGTTATTCAGACACTTTAAAACAAGGAAAGCTGAACACATGATTATGCTTTACAAAACTTATGTACGTAGTACACTCGAGTACTGCAATGTGATATGGTACCCACACTACCAAAAGGATATTGCACAAATAGAGAGTGTACAAAGGTCCTATACTGCTAGAATAGAAGAAGTTAAGGACCTTGACTACTGGGAAAGACTGAAATTTTTAAAACTATACAGTCTAGAAAGGAGAAGAGAACGCTACATGATAATACAAGCATGGAAGCAAATAGAGGGAATTACTGAAAACATCATGGAGCTAAAAATATCAGAAAGAGCAAGCCGAGGTAGATTAATAGTGCCAAAAAATATACCAGGTAAACTAAGAAAGCCGCACAGGACATTAATCCACTACGCACCAGCATCGATAATGCAGCGACTATTCAATGTGCTGCCAGCTCATCTAAGAAACATATCAGGAGTGAGCGTAGATGTGTTTAAGAATAAGCTCGATAAATACCTAAGATGCATCCCAGACCATCCAAGACTGGAAGATGCAAAATACACCGGAAGATGCATTAGCAGCTCTCTGGTGGATATACGAGGTGCCCCACACTGAGGGACCTGGGGGAACCCAAACAAAAAATAAAGCAATAAGGTAAGGCTCTATGGTATTGGTTATGTAAATAATTATTAGATTGACACCTATCTGAAGGGTTTTGCAGTAGCTGAGTGATAGACACTATGACTGATAGGAAAATGGCTGTTGTATACGTACCTGCGTTTTCTTACCTTCTTTTGGCCAACCTTATTTCTACTCAGGGCATTAGCCATTTACTGGTATTACGAGGGAGAGCTTAAAGAAGTGATGGCCACCTCAGAAGATGTCTGTCCGTATGGTTGCAAAAATTAGTTTGTCACCCAACTCTTCAACTTTTTTAATAAAGAGAAAGCTGACAACTGCCTTCAGATTAGTTTGCATAGGTGACTTGTTACAGTTACTCTATGAATTACTAATAAATATTGACCCTTTCCACAGGACATTCAGCAGAGTTAAAGCCTTGATTATACTGATACATTTATTTTCAAGTGATGGATGTTTAAGATTTTATTTTATATAATACATATCTATATAAAGTCTTTCCTTCATACAGGCCTTACCACCGTGTTGCAGCAGCCTTGAGGATGAAATTGAGTACGGCGCATTCAATTGTGTATCGTAGTACTAAGCCACGTCCCGTCACACCACTAACGCCTCCAGCACAGCCTATCTTTGACAGTTTCTCTGTAGGAGCCATACGTCGATACATCCATACAAAGTTTGTTGCCAAGAAGGCTTTTACTCTCGCATCCCTGGCACAGAACCTGAAGGAAGAAAGCATCATCCCCGAGAGTACCTCAAAGATTAAGCTATGGCGCTTACTCCACAAGATGGGAATCGAGTATAAGACCACTCAGCGCAAGATGTATGTCAGGAAGGAGTCAATTGACATCATGTGCCAAAGGATACGTTCCCTGCGGGACCTTCAAAGACATAGGGAAGATGGCAGGGAGGTAGTGTACCTGGATGAAACGTGGTTCACGACCAGAATGAGCCATAACATGGAATGGGTGGATACCACGCAGCCTAATACCAGTGCCAAATACAGCCGTCAGGTGCCACCAGGTGAGGGGGAACGTTTCGTGATAGTCGCAGGTGGTACAGCCGATGGCTTCATTGACGGTTCCTTCTCAGTTTCCCTGCTAAAAATACCAGCGGCGACTACCACGGGGAAATGAATGGCGATATATTCCTACGTTGGCTAACAACTCAGCTCTTGCCACTCCTGGAGGAGCCATCGGTATTAGTGATGGACAATGCCCCATACCACAGTATAATGACAGAAGATAGTCGTTGTCCCACCACAGCTACCAGGAAATCTGACCTCATTGAATGGTTACAGCAAAGAAATATATCCTTCCCGCAACATGCTACGAGACCTGAACTCCTATACATACGCCGTCAAAATAGGCCAGAGCCTAAGTACAAGGTAGATAACACCATTCGAGAATGGGGCCATGAAATCGTCCGCCTGCCGCCCGCACATCCCGAGCTCAATGCAATCGAGCAGGTGTGGGGACACATGAAACGTTACGTGCGCTGCTCACTCCGTTTCACCCGAGCCGACCTACATGCCAGATTAGAGGAGGCAAGGATCTCTGTCACTCGCGATGTATGGGCAGGGGCAGTACGTCGATCACGAGCTTTTGAGGATAGTTATCGTTCAACAGATAACATGCATGACAGTATTGATCCAGTCATTATTAATCTTGACAGTGACACTGAAGATGAAGTTGACTTGCTATTAGAAAGCGATGAAGACTAAAAAAATAAAATGAAAATAAACACTGACAAAAAAAAATAAACCAAAAAAAATTGAATATGGAGGTTATGCCCTACCCACATTCGAGTCCCGTCATCGGTCGATACCAATATTCAATCAAATTCAATTAGGGGGTGGGGGGGATATATGTGGCATTAGGGGAAATAAAGATTTTGTTTCTCATTTCCTATGGATACCTATCATCTATGCTCATACCCAATACCGAAATATGCAATGATATAATTGTGTACAGTTACATATTGTTCAAACTCAAAGACAATATATATATATATATATATATATATATATATATATATATATATATATATATATATATATATATATATATATATATATAGTATATATATATATATATATATATATATATATATATATATATATATATATATATATATATATATATATATTGCTATTTAGCAAACACTTTAAATTTCAGAAGCATGGGGCAAAAGGAAAAATTGGTTAAGCCTCTGTACAACTCCCCACATTAGTAGAAACTGACAGGCAGAGAGAGGGAGAGAGCAAATCAGTGTATAAATAGATATTAATAAGTTAACTGCAGGGTAACAACCACTGAACTGTTACATTTATACAACAGTGTCAATTATTATTAGATTGATAGAAAAAAATCGTAAACAAATATGTTTAAATCAAAGCAACATTCAGAGAGAGAGAAAAGGAGAAGGAAAGACGTAGGGCAGGTGAGGGAAGAAAGGAGAGGGGAGGAAGAAAATGGGGGTTGGAGGTGAAGGGGGTTGTAGGCAGGCGGAGCTCTTCCAACCTGGTGTTCGTTTTCTTGCTTGGCTAATGAGGTTTGCCTCTTGGTATAGGTACAAAAGTCTTCATTATTTACAATAAATGATTCATGATACTCCTATAAATTTCCTTACTGGGTGTAATACACTATAGTAAAATCTCGTACTGATACTAGTGTTCGTTACAGAATAATTGCAAAAAATTGCACTTGTACTGTCTGTGAAACCCATAGTCGTCTGCCTTAAAATGTTTTCAATGGCTAGCAAACATTCGAACTTCTCATATCTTCATACTATTATAAACTGGCTTATAGTGATTACTTCTATAAACAAAGTTGTTCGGTTCAAATTCTACCATATTTTATTATACCTTGCTCTGCCTGATGCCAGATTTTAATTGGTGTTACTTTTATTTTATTGTTAGGATTGGCATATATGTCATAAATCAATATCTGATACCAGTTTGTTTACATAAATTAAGAGACTAGGAATTCATATCAATTGGAATTTCTGTCTGCTGGTAGTTTCTTTTCAAATGTTGAGTAGGCTCGTCGATGCTTCTTCAGGTTTGACCACATTAAACAGACGTGGTGAAGAATGAATTCATTTTTTTTTGTAATAGGACAGTTCCAGTCCCATTGTCAGATGCATCAACTTTTTAAATTCAGTGCTCGCTGTATTGGTTTCGATAAGTTAACGTGTACTTTCTTTTGACTTTTCCTTCTTCCTGGTATTTCGATAAAGTAGTTGAGGTCACTGATCGCGAAAATCAGGAATTGTCCTTGGTTTATTTTTCCACATATTCTCGACATATTCTCCATTCCTTCCTTCTTCATCTTTCCATTTTTCAGCCAATATTTCCATCGATCCTTTTTGTTCTAGTCCGAACACCATTTTATTCATGCTACACTTCATGCTTTCTTCATAAGCATTGGGTACATCAAATAACATTAACTGTAGCCCGATCTCCCATTTATTTCCTGTTTCAATGCAGTGCTTGATTAACATACTCTTTAGGGTTTGATGAAATCTTCCTAATGAATCTCAGGTCTCCGGATGATAAGCAGTAGACAGTTGTTGTTTCCCATTCAACAGTTTCATCACGTCCTGAAACAATTTTGACATGAAATTTGTTCCTCGGTCACTCTTAACGATTTCTAGAATACCAAACTTGATAAAAAATGTCTAGTAACTTCTCGGTGATTATTTTGGTACTGATGGGTATGGCTTCTGGGTATCTCATCACTGGACACATCAAAGTTAACATAAATTCGTGACCTTTCTGCATTCTCAGTAATGGCCCTACAATGTCGATCATTACCTTGCTGAAGGAATCTCCTCATACTATAATCTGGTGTAACAGAGCCATCTTGATGTACTCATTATGCTTTCAAGCCCTATGGCAAACATGAAATGCATGGCTAAACTAGCTCACATCCTTATGCATGCCAGGCTAGAAAAATTGTTCATAATCTTCTTCCGGCCTCTTCCTTATTCCCATGTGTTCCATCTTATGCGCTACATCGATCACCTGTTTATCAGCGGTGCAGGAATCATTATCTGACGGTATATGCCACATTTGGCATTCCTAGTGATATCGTTGTGTCTATGCTTCTTCATAAGCAATTCATCCTTGAGGTAAAAACCGGTGGAAGACTGTTACAGTTCCATATCATTCAACACAAGGTACAATATTTCATTTAACGTTGCATCTTTCGGTTACACTCCTATCGGCCTTTTCCGACTCACTTGTCTTACTTCTAATGCGGAGTTTTCTATTTCTTCTAATTCCATTGCTTCCTCGTCTTTCTGTTCATTCGCCTGTCGTTCCTCTTCTTTCCGGTTCTCTAGGGAGCTCTCCTCTCGGGAAACCTCTTCTTCTGTAAATAAAAGTTCATTGTTCCTTCGGTTAGTTTGTCTTCTTCTGCAGCCACTTTCTTCGTCATACTCCAAGTCGTCACACAATTAGGAAACAGGTACAGGAAGTCCTTCTCAAATCCAGTCGTAGGACTATACTTCAGTGGTTTCTCCTCCACCAACCTTATTTCCCAGTAGGCCTTCCAATACTTCAACAGCAATGAATCCTTTACAGAAAAACCAAAATGACCTGTTGCCAACTCACATGACAGTTTCAAACTGCAAATAAGAGTAACCTCCTCATCTCCTACTCTCTTCAAAATGATTAGATATCCACGTTTCACCACACTATAATTAAATTCTGTGTCACTCAGTATATTGACTGGAATTTGCTCTCTCATAATTATATGATTTAAAGGCATCCAGACTGTTTAGGGTTGTCCTATTCATCGTGTAAAGGTTAGCAGATCTATTTTCCGCGTCGACCTTTCCCGTTTGATTTTGCCTTCATATTATGTGGAGTTGAATTTTCCTTAACCAGTGGGGTGACTGCACTTGGTTCGTTCGACTAACATTCCTTACTGATATAGCATTTTTTGCCAAACTTAAAACAGACAATATCAATCTTCTGCACGTCTTTCCAATACCTGAAGGAGGATGATTCGACCATTGTTGCTGTGTTACCATCATATCTTGCACATTCTGCTTTGGAATAGCACCAGTGGTATTTCCGCTTTAACTATGGAACTTGTTCACATAGTTATTACTGAATTGCTTTCCACGGTTCGGCCAATACTTGATATTGGCTGGAACTAAAGTTGAAACCTTATAACAGGGGAGGGCTTAAAACTGATATCCTATTCTCCACTCAGCGAATCGGCTGTATTAAGTTTCTTCACCTATCTCTCTCTCAAGTAGGTTTGAATATGTTCAGGGATTCCTCGTAAGAAATTTTCCAGCACTATCAGTTCTTCTAAGTCACCTATCTCTCTCCCTTTGGCAGCCTCTTTCCATATCTTAAAACATCGTCGTACCTGATAAATGTAATCCAGGAAAGTCATTTTCTCGTCCTTCCGCAAACTCTGTTAAATTTTATAATAATATTCAGGGGTCATCTGGTACATAC
>NC_090737.1:62152572-62155072 GCF_036898095.1 Palaemon carinicauda
AATATATTGCCTCCTTTTAACTCTATGTAGGATTCTTAAGTTTTTCTAATTTCACACAATCCTAATGGTGCGGGACATACTGGTCAATTTTAAATTTCTTTTTGGACTTTATTCGAATTCCGGAAACATATTGTTTTCGCATGTTGGGTACTTATGGGTATAGGAAATAGTCGGCTCTCACCCTGTAGAGGTGTATGTTACCATACCATGACTAATTTTATAATTTTAGCAAGGCAAAATATTCGCGATACTTCTCAAATCATATTTTTTCATCTACCGAGTTTTCTGTTTGGCCCAGGTAACTTAATTTGGTACCAAATTGATCAGATTATTATGCTGCATGGCACTGTATATGATAATTGAGAGTCCCGTGCACCATTTTTGACAAAAAACAAAAAACTCGAGAATTTCACTGAAAAAGAATCCTGAATTCGACAGGAATATGTAGGGAGACTTGTCATAAACTTTTAGTCTCTCTTGATAGCTGAGTCGGTAGGGTCCCTGCCAAGCATAGTTTCTAGCCGTACAGGTGGTGGTTCGAATCACCACCCGGCCAGAAGCTGTTACCATAAAATGAATTCCAAGTGGATATGTATTTCCCAAGATAGAATTCGGTATTAAATGCATTTCGTGGGTGATATTTACATTAATTAAAATCACGTGTGCTTGTGATATATGTTCATTAAAATAACCACGTGTTGCAAACTCACGATTCAGCTATCATGGTGGAGATGGGTCTATTTCAAGTCTATGAACAGAATCCTGAATTCGACAGGAATATGTAGGGAGACTTGTCATAAACTTTTAGTCTCTCTTGATAGCTGAGTCGGTAGGGTCCCTGCCAAGCATAGTTTCTAGCCGTACAGGTGGTGGTTCGAATCACCACCCGGCCAGAAGCTGTTACCATAAAATGAATTCCAAGTGGATATGTATTTCCCAAGATAGAATTCGGTATTAAATGCATTTCGTGGGTGATATTTATATATATATATATATATATATATATATATATATATATATATATATCAAATATATATATCTATATATCTATATATATGTATATATATCTATATATATATATATATATATATATATTTATATATATATATATATATATATGTGTGTGTGTGTGTGTGTGTGTGTTTGTGTGTGTGTGTTTGTGTGTGTGTATGTGTGTCTACTTTTACGTAAATATTCATCATTTAGGTAAATAAAATATTTTTGGGAACTGGAGTAATATATACTTTGATAATACCGGAAGAAATATGCGGTTTATCGATTTGGATAGTGTTAAGACGCATTGGTCATCATTTCAATCGTGGATGTCAGCATATTCAGATTTAACTGAGAAAAGAGTAGCTCCTTATAGAGTTGACAAGGAGGAAGTTATTTCCCTGTTAATTTCAAATATGAATAACGAACCTCATCTTATTTGATACGATGATTCATCATTTTGTTTGATAATCAACTTCATTTCTAATCTGGAAAAAAAGGTTACAATTTGTAACAAACACGTTTTTGGCACCATCAATAAGGAATATTACGCGATAACCTTTCCAAATTAGGAGTTTAATCCCAGTGGAGACAAGGGCCCTTCGAAGTCTCTATGCCCTGAAGTGTGCCCATCTCCTAGGATCGGAACTGGCAGCTCATTAAGAATTTTATGCCAAGTTTAATAAGGCATGTTTTGTTTGATTTTTCCAAAAACTAGATTTTTATGAGAGCATTCAATAATTTGCATAGCCTATCGGACATCCATTATATTTCTATTGCTTGCTTTATTCTCTCTTCATATACAGTACTATACAGTGTGTTTGGGAATTTTTTTTTCTTTTTTTTTGGCAGCGCAGGTCATCGCCCAAGCCCTGACCTCTTTGCCCTGAAGGAACTAATAGAGTATAACCCCTACCCTTCAAAGGTTGGTGTGATCTTATGCCATCACAAGCGGCAATGACTGCTTAAATGTAGACAGATACTTTGGCCAATCAACTTCCCCGTCTGCTCAAGTAAATAGGAGTCGATCCTTTACCTATTCTAAGTACTTTTTCCAGAATATGAATGTAAAATTGCTGAAATTCATGTCAAGGAACTCATCAGGATCCCACATAAATTAGGAACCTGTGCACGAAGTCTACGATTGCTTGTGTACATTTACCTCGATCTTTGACTTTGAACATTTTAGCCATTGAAGTTGAGTCATTCTTAACATGCTCTAAACTGTATTTGAGATTACTCCCCAGCCTGATTTTGAAACTTTTGAAGAGTACATGCTACATGGCTCCATTGTGAGCTTGATAGCATGACTCGCTCGATCCCAAGATTTACCCTCCATGACTTTCTGAGCCATACACTCACTGAACACTCCAGCCTCAATCCATATATCTGCCAGACCTGACTGAGCACAGTGGTTGGGAAGAACTTGTACACAATCTATTGCTGTGTGAAAAGAGCCCAGTTGGATGATTACATTACTGATCTTTGATGGATAAAACCAAAATAT
>NC_090737.1:62160072-62192572 GCF_036898095.1 Palaemon carinicauda
TCCCAGGGAGGTGTTGAAGGGTGCAATTGTATTCAGCCACGGCAGAGAGATGTCGGCGTTGAAAGGTGGACCAGGCGTCAGACTGTTGAGTGAAGGCGTGTACCATAGGCAGGTGGTCTGTGCGAATGGAGAAGGGTGTACCTTCTAAGAAATGGTGAAAGTTACAGAAAGCCAAGTGCAACGCCAGCAATTCGAGATCGAAAGGTAGAATAACCGAATTCTGCATTGGACAGTTTTCTGCTGAACAAGCCCAATGGACGGGGTGAGCCGTCGACCACCTGGCCGAATATTGCACCAATAGCAACATTGCTGGCATTGGTGGAGAAAAGGAGAGGGGCATGTGGGACGGGAAAAGTGAAAGCTGTTGATAAGGCATTCTTTACGTGGCAGAAGGACGTTTCTTGACGGGCCCCACTTCAGGTCTTTTGGCTTGCCCTTAAGGGAGGAGTAGAGGGGAGCAAGAGTGGCAGCTTTGACTGGCAGAAAAAGGTGATAATAGTTGATCATGCCCAAGAATTCCTGCAGTGCTTTGATAGCTGAGGGCATAAGGAAGTTCTGAACGGCTGCTACCTTCTCAGGGAGGGGATGGACTCCCTCAGGAGTGATGCGGTACCCTAAGAACGACACTTCGTTCGTGACAAATGTACACTTGTTGTACTGGACTACAAGGCCGTTTTGTTTTAGGCGTTTGAGAAAGATGCGCAGGGAACTGAAGTGTTTGTCTTTTGAGGAAGAGAACACAAGTATATCATCCATGTAACATACACAGAAGTCATCCATGACACGTTTAATAGTGGCCCCAGCATTACTAAGGCCAAAAAAGGAGTAATTGAAGGTGTATGTACCGAAGAGAGTGGTGATGGCGGTTTTGGGGATGTCTTCTGGGTTCATAGGCACCTTATAATCCCCTTAAGGAGGTCGAACGTGGAGAAAACCCTCGCTTTTTGCAGATATTAGGTCATGTTGGCGATGTTTGAGACGAAGTAGTGATCCAGTTCTGTTTGCATGTTTAGGCACCTATAATCTGCATACGGATGGAGGGAGCCGTCTTTCTTCAGGACGATGTGTGAGGGTGACGACTATTGGCTGGAGGCTCTTTGGCAAAGGCCCATTTCTTCAGTTTCAGCAAACGTTTCTTTGGCGGCTGACGATCGATCCGGTGCCGGACGTCTGATTTTGGCGAAGACTGGGGGTCCAGTCATCTTGATATGGTGATAAATACCGTGTTTGGCAGGAGCCGCGGGAATTTGGCGAAGTTCCGGGTACGACTTGAGGAGGTGGGCGTAGGGATCCGTGGGTGCGCTGGAGTGGAGAGCGTGGTTGGAGGGGGCGGGTTGAAGAGCTGTCGCCAAGCACTAGTCTGAATTGACCAATCGTCGGTTGGCGACATCAACCAGAAGGTGGATATGAGAGAGGAAATCTGCAACGAGGATTGGCAATGTGACGTCAGCAACAAGAAATTTCCAATTAAATTTGCCGTTTTTAAACGATATTGTTAGGCTCTCATAACTGTAGCTGGGTATCACATATCTGCTGGCAGCTACCAGGTGGACATTGGCAGACTTAGACAGACTACGTTGTGTCCTGGAGAGTTCCCTTGACAAAAGAGAACAACAAGCATCTGGGTCTACCAAAAACCGCACTCCCGTTCCTGCATCATGTAAAAGGAAAAGATTAGAAACATGGGAGACCACCCCCACAAGCAAATGGCCTACTTACATGTGTTTTGGCTACTGACAATCCTTGGCACATTTCTTCACGGCAGCCCCGAATTTGGAGTGGTAGTAGCAAAACTGCGGCCGATGGGCGGCAGTAAGTGGCTGTACAAGTTGTTGGTTGGGGCACGAGCATGTAGAGGGTGATGGGTGGCTTTGTCAGAGGTCCAGCACGTCACGGGGTAGGCGTGTATGTCCTACGGCATTCACCCAAGCTTCGGTTGATGTTAAATAAGTGTCCTCTTTGTCAGGAGTGAAGGCGTTGATGGAGGTCTTGAAGGTCATGAAATGGCTGTCCATAAGGGCGTCGTCTTTGGTCATCAAGTCCTTTATGTGTAAACAATTGACATCGGGTATGGTAGCGCATACAGGTTCGGGTAAACGGCGTACCCAAAGGGCGCAAAGTAGGTTCGCCTCATGAGGAGAGCCATCTGCGGCAGGTTGCAGGCGAGCAATACTGGTCATTTCCCTTAGGGCAAGCGAAGCCCTTTGGTCCCCCAACGGTTGTTGAGAGAGTCAAAAAATCTTTGCTATAAGGGCAGCTGGCGATGGCGAGTACGGATACAGAAGGTATGTTTTGAGGGCGTCATACGCTATTGGGGTGTCTCCTTTTTCATATAGTCAGTCGGAGAACTCGGGAAGGTGTCCTTGGGTATCGCCGCGAGAACATAATCTGCTTTAGTGGTTAAGCAAGTCATGCCCTTGATGCGGAACTGAACTTCTGCACGCTGAAATCAAGCAAACGCCTTTCCGCTGGCTAAAGACGAAAGTTTGAACGGGGCGGTGCCAACTTCCGCGAAGTTCGCTATAGTAACAGTGAGGCGGGGACGGAGGGATGAGCGAGTCGACCTCCAAGGTCACCAATGGGATGGGCCGAGAGTAGGTTGTGAGTCAAAGGCGAGATGAAGGTTACTGAATAACTTTATTAAAGACACATCAAGTGCATATACACACTAGGTCTAGTAAGAAAGTCACAAAATACCAACATGCTATTTCTTGTCAAACTGGCAACCGGTTCTGGTAACAGCTAACATTAGTAGGCGGACAGGTTAATACAAGTTGCTGTAAGTAGAAGGGGAAAGCAAAAATACAAAGGATAATATATACAAAAGAGAGAAATGTCGTAAATATGTACGATCGTTTGACATACAGGTGGTACATGGCTCCCCACCCCCCTAAAAATGACATACAGTACATGTTAAATAGGGCACCCTGATCTAGAGAGGCGAACTGTAGACATATCTTCTGGCAGGAGGTAATAAGGTTTTTGACGATCAATGGAGACCCAGTCTTCTTTGCCACGCATGTTTATTAGGAATGTTTTTGGATTGCGTCGGTTCACAAAGAAAGGGCCTGTGTAACGAGGCGTTAGCGGTGGCTTGGTAGTGTCGTTGCGTAAGAAGACGTGGGTTACAGAGTGCAAGTCTGTCAGTATGTGATGCTTCGCTTGGGGCTTGTAAGTCTGGCGGCGTGAAGTAAATTTTCCCACGACATGATGTATGCGCTGAAGATTGTCGGAGGAGGTTGCAGAAGGAAAAAATTTGGCAGGGACGACCAACGGGTCGCCATACACCATTTCAGCTGCCGAGATGTCCATGGTGTCTTTAGGGGTGGTCCTTAGTCCCAGTAGGACCCAGGGAAGCTGAATAAACCAGTTGGAGTTCTTGCAATGGGACATCAAAGCTGCTTTAAAGGTGTGATGAAAACGTTCAACCATTCTAATGTTAGCGAGGTTGTACGCAGTTGTGTGATGTAGGCTGATGCCCAGGAGATTCACTAATGATGTGCACAATTGAGAGGTGAAAGTGGTACCTCTGTCAATATGCTCAGGGACACCAAATCTTGGTATTCATCATGAGAGTAAGGCAGATGTACATGAGGCGGACATTGCAGTTTCCATGGGAATGTCTTCAGGCCAATGAGTGGAGCGGTCCATGATGGTAAACCGGTAACAATGTCCTTATAATGTGGGTAGGGGGTTGCAACGTTAACGTGAATATGGGTGAAACGACACTGAGGTTGAAGAAAGGTGACCACTCCTGTATCCGTGTGTCGATGTTCTTTGGAAGTTTGGCAAGAAGGACAGGCGCAGACCCAATTCTTAGCATCTTTATAATGCCGTGCCAAATGAACTTGGTCTTCAGCAGCTGTGCAGTAGAACGGCGCGATGGATGTGAAAGGCCATGAATGAAATCAAACACCTGTCGCTGCATGGGAGCTGGAATCCTTGGTCGCGGTTTACCAGTACGAACGTCAAAGAGGAGGGTGGTGTTGGTGTCGTCGAGGGGGACGTCTTCCTAACGGAGGGATGTGCAGGATGTCCTACATGCTTAATAGTCTGGATCTTGTCGCTGGGCTTCAGTCAATGCGTTGTAATCCAATCCCAGTTGAACAGCGGCCAACGTGTTTCTTGACAGGGCATCGGCAACGGGATTCATTTTCCCAGGGAGGTGTTGAAGGGTGCAATTGTATTCAGCCACGTCGGAGATATGTCGGCGTTGACGGGTGGACCAGGCGTCAGACTGTCAAGTGAAGTCGTGCCCCAAAGGCAAGCGGTCTGTGCGAATGAAGAAGGGCGTACCATCTAATAAATGTCGGAAGTGACGGAAAGCCAAGTGCACAGCCAGCAATTCGAGATCGAAGGTAGAATCGCCCGATTCTGCATTGGACAGTTTTCTGCTGAAGAAGGCCAATGGGCGGGGCTAGCCGTTGACCCGCTGTTCGGGTACTGGACTAATAGCAACATCGCTGGCATTGGTGGAGAGAAGGAGAGTGGCATGTGGGACGGGAAAAGTGAGAGCGGTTGATAGGGTATGTTTTGCATTGCAGAAGGCAGCTTCTTGAAGGGTACCCCACTTCAGGTCTTTTGGCTTGCCCTTGAGGAAGGCGTAGAGGGGAGCAAGATTGGCGGCATTGGCTGGAAGAAAAATGTGATAATAGTTGATCATGCCCAAGAATTCCTGCAGTGTTTTGATAGTCGAGGGCTTGATGAAGTTCTGAATGGCTTCTACCTTCTCAGGGAGGGTATGGACTCCTTCAGGAGGGATCTTGTACCTTAAGAACGACACTTCGTTCGCGGAAAAAGGTACACTTGTCTATCCATACTAAAGGCCGTTTTGATGTAGGCGTTCGAGCAAGATGCTCAGGTTACAGAAGTTTTCGTCATTTGAGGAAGAGATCACAAGTATGTCGTCCACGTAACATACACAAAAGGGGAGGTCCCCAAAGATGCCATCCATGAGACGTTGAAAAGTGGCCCCAGTATTATGAAGGCCAAAACAGGAGTAAATGAAGGTGTGTGTACCAAAGGGAGTGGTGATGGCAGTCTTGGGGATGTTTTCTGGGTTCATAGGCACCTGATAATATCCCTTCAGGAGGTCGAATGTGGAGAAAAGCTTCACTTTATGCAGGTATTAGGACACGTTGGCGATGTTTGGGAGGGGGTAGTGATCCAGTTCTGTTTGCATGTTCAGTCACCTATAATCTCCATATGGTTGGAGGGGGTTGTCTTTCTTCAGGACGATGTGTGAGGGTGATGATCATTGGCTGGAGGCCTTTTGGCAGAGGCCCACTTCTTCCTTTTTGGGGAACGTCTGTTTCGCGGTTGCCAATCGATCCGGTGCCAGACGTCTGAATTTGGCGAAGAGTCTGGGTCCCGTCGTCTTGATAAATACCGTGTTTGGCAGGAGTTGTGGACATTTGGCGAAGTTCTAGACGGAAAACTTCCGGGTATGACATGAAGAGGTGGGCGTAGGCATCCTTGGGTGCGCTGATGTGGAGAGCGAGGTTGGAGGGGGCGGGTTGAAGAGATGTCGACAAGTACGAGTCTGCGTTGACCAATCGTCGGTGTGTGACATAGACCAGAAGGTGGATATAAGAGAGGATACCCGCAACGAGGATTGGCGATGTGACGTCAGCAACGAAAAACTTCTAATTAAATTTGCCGATTTCAAACTATAGTGTGTGGTTTTCGTAATCGTAGGTGGGTATCGCAGATCTACTGGCAGCTACCAGGAGGACGTTGGCAGACTTAGACAGAGCATATCGTGTCCTGAAGATTTCCCTTGGCAAAAGGGAACAACAACCATCCGTGCGTACCAAAAATTGCACTCCCGTTCCTGCATCATGTAAAGCGAAAAGATCAGAAACACGGGTGACCATCACTACTAGCGATGGCCTACTTACACATGTTTTGACTACTGACAATCCTTGGCATATTTCTTTGTGTTAGCCCCGAATCTGGAATGGTAGTAGCAAAACTGCGGCCAATGGGCAGCAGTAAGTGGCTGTAGAAATCGTTGGTTGGGGCGCGAGCGAGTGGTGGGTGATGGGGGGTTTTGTCGCCGGCCTGGCACGTCACAGGGCAGTCGTGTGCGTCCTATGGTATTCACGCCAGCTTCCGTTGACATTGAATAGGTGTGCTCGTTGTCAGGAGTGGAGCCGTTGCTGGAGGTCTTGAAGGTCATGAAGTGGCTGTCCATGAGGGCGTTGGTTTTAGTCTTCATCCCTTTATGGGTAAACAATCGACCTCGGGTATAGCAGCGCATACACGTTCGGGTAAACAGGCGTACCCAAAGGGCAGGAAGTAGGTTCACCTCACGAGGAGAGCTATCTGCGGCAGGTTGCAGGCAGGCCATAATGTTCATTTCCCTGAGGGTGAGTGAAGCCTTCTGGTCCCCCAACGGTTATTGAGAGAGCTGAAAAATCTTTGCTATAAGAGCAGTTGGCGACGGGGAGTACAACTGTAGAAGGTATGTCTTCAGGGCGTCATACGCTATAGGGGTGTCTCCCTGTTTACAAAGTCAGTCGTAGATTTCTAGGAAGGTGTCCTCGGGTATCGTTGCGAGAACATAATCTACCTTGGTGGTTGAGAAAGTCATGCCCTTGATGCAGAACTGGACCTCTGCACGCTGAAACCAAGCAACCGCCTCTCCGCTGGCGAACGACGAAAGTTTGAATTGGGCGGTGCCAACTTCCGTGGAGTTCGCCATAGTAACAGAGAGGGGGGGATGGCAGGAAGAGCGAGTCGACCTCCAGTGTCACCAATGAGACTGGCCCAGAGTAGGTTGTGAGTCAAAGGCGAGATGAATGCAACTGAGTAACTTTATTATAGATAAATCTAGTATTTTTGGTCTCAGGCCATGTCGTCCTGATGGAAGTTCCTTCATTAGAAGCTTCCTAGGTTATATTTGATTACAGTGATATATCTCAGAGAATTTACCAAAGGTATCCAGAATTCTAACTCCTGGAGCGAATATCCCTTAAAATTGGTTATCGCGTAATCAGAGGACGTATTCTTGACACGTCTCATAGGTGTCTACCCCCGCCCCCAATAACGTTTCCGCTTCGAGGGGGAAAAAGTGGCAAGAATATAGGAGAGTCGTTAAAGAGACAACGCTCTCGACACTCCTACTGTACTGTAAATAGTGCGCTGAATTGCCACCAAGCCATTCTTTCTCTTGTAGCTTCGTTGACCGGTGTTATCCCGTGTTATATCTCGCTATTTTGGAGTTATTTGTCGATATGATGTCTTTACCAGCCTCCTCATCTTCTGGAAAGTTAAGTAATATCTTTGAATTTTGTAAATGTAAGCTCTTGCCAGTTTTACTCTTCGATTGAGATCGTAATTAACGTAACAAGAGCTGTTGCCAGCTGGATGGTGTTATGAACATGGTCGTTCTTCCTGTACATCTAGTTAGCCAGAACGACTTTCCCGGCATTATTTGCTTTAATAACTTTAGCTATTTAGTATTTTAGCTAGGGATTTTTATATTATATCATTGTTGTCATGGATTTGGCTATTTATGTTCGAGCCTCACGAGTGCTAGGCTTCCTAGCCTAGGCACCTACACACTTCATGCATGATATAACCTTCCTGGTAAAGTTTTATTAAAGCTCAGGCAATATTTTATACAATTAAGATATTACTGCATAAATTTTCCTCTTTCAAGATAGTATACAAGAGAGTTTCGGTGAACGATTCTCTATGCTCCTAGACTTACTAGCCTAGGGGCTTTAGTATACTTTCATACATGTACCCAATTGCTCTTGTATTGTCTTCTAAGGTGAGGTTGATGCCTCCTATACCTTCTAAGTCGATACCAATCTCTTGGCGAGATTTAAGAGCAATTCCCCTTCCCTCTGATAAGCCTAGGCTACCCTCAGTTAGCTTTGCTGTGAACTGAGTTCTGGCAAAGTTTACTGGGGTGTTTCGTTTCTTTCTCTTAACCACTGAGTCGGTTTTTAAGTTAGAACGGGACATCAGAGTAAAGTCTGTGTTAGGCATCTTACTGTCTCGGTGAAATGATTTCCCAAGTCAGGTTAAGTTGTCTATACAGGAGGCTAGGCCTCCCTAGACCATATGTGGAGGTTTTTGTTTTACAATTCCTCCTTCCTCGGTCTAGCAAACAGTCCTGTGCTAGTGATCTTAGACCAGAGAAATTATTTCTTCATTGTCTAAGATACCTGGTACGAGATTCTGTTCTCTTGCAAGATTGTGTCGTATGGCCGCTTTCTCACTTGACTAACCCAACCGGGGGAAATGATTTCCCCTACTTGAGGTTACCTTATGAGATCAGAATCCTTTTAAGTTGGTAATGCCTTTGGGTATTGCCTTACTTATAGGACTTTTCCTCCTTCCCCGCTGTCTCTTTTGTGTTGGATGAACCATCACCCTCCCTGGCCGTCATTCTATATTTGACCCTAAGGGTAATCAATAGAACTGGCCTGAGGTTCCCTGTCTGCTGCCAGCCGGGCCGGCTGCCGGCAGGTACCCTCATAATCTTTTGTGTTCTTCGGTCCTCCCTTGGACTGCCTTCCTTAGCCCATATGAATGGGATATGGTTGGGTGGAAGCCCAAATATAATTCCCCCTTCCACTTGAACCCTCATTCGGGATGTAGGCCGGCAAGGCTGAGCCATTGCCTTCCTCCATCCTCTCTCTTTTTCTCTACCTTTCCTTATACTGGGCCTGCCGCCGGAAGCTTATAGCTGTCGGCGGCCATGTTGGTTGTCTGTCGGCCAGCAGTTACTCTGCCGCCACTTGCCGGGGGGGTCGCTGAGCGATAACCCAACGACATTAAACATACTATGACCAGTGGCCGGCAACTAAGTTGTCGGCTGGCAGTTGGCCACACAAAGTATAGATCTGAAGACAGTAACTGTCTTCAATAGCCCAGAATAGGCTGGCATATGTCGGCAAGGCCGGCATATGTCGGCAAGGCCGGCATATGCCGGCAGACCCGGCACATGTTGGCACGCCCGGCATGTGCCGGCAGGCCCGACAGGTCTGGCGGTATACCGCCACCAGTCAGTGCTATAGCCCAAAAATGTTTTTTTTCAACCTACAAGGTGCTTCATGGGCAGCCTATTGTGAGACCATCACATATAAGAGAATGATCCTCTCTACCACTTAATGGTTATCAACCATTAATTTACCTCCAATATTGAACCTGGGACATTGTGTTAAGAAGACACTTTATATCACAGGATATTATCTTCCCATACAAAATTCATTAGGAATTTATTGTTCAATATTGGAGGAGGTCATAGCAATGGGCTGGACTGGAAACACAAGTATGTGTCTTTCCTATCTTCTAGCTTACTCTATCCAAGCTGATATTTAAAAAATAAAAATATGTATGCTGAAATCTGAGAATTTCACCAAATACTTATATGCTTTCTTTCTTTACAGGAGGAGCATCCCAATTGTGGGAACAGTTTTTGCAGGCTCCGTAGCAAGAACTTTTACGGCCATGACGTGTGAAGGGCCCATGCTCGCTGTGCAGTCACCCAGGGGGCTCTCAAATACTGGGACCCACAGGTATGTAGCGTTTGTGACAAACTGGTAAAAGAGGCTTTTGATGATCAAAACTCTACTGAGTCAATGGATGCAGCAAGGGAGACGCTGCGAAAATGGGTCAGGGGTTTACAAAAGAACACCTCTGGCCCATACCTTCCTAATGAGAGGATGAGGGACTGTCTTTTCCCTGGGGCATCTGCGGATGCAATCATTCCCCAGGCTCAACCCGAGATTCCCCTAGTACAGATTCCGATGGAATCTGTTGTTTCGGACGCCTTGAAAGGCATCCATTTAGATGACAACATGTCGGTTGTCTAAGAGGAAACTGAGAACAATCTCCTACTGGAAGAACTGGAGCAGGAGGATGACGTACCTCCCGAGGCTGAAGTCGATAAGACCAAAACGATTTTGGTATCTTCAGCCCGGTGACTGAGCCGGCGCCTTCGACTTCATCTACTGCACCCCAGCTAGATTCCATCACGAGTACGTTGCACTCGCTGTTGTCTATGGTCTAGGACATTCAGAACGGAAATGCATCAGCTGGTTGCAACACGTTTAGCCCCGAAGAAGCTAAACGTCAAGGATCTCCCCGCTTTCTCTGACGTTAACCCTTGGAGATATGCAGAGCATATGCCAGTGTCGGGGGGGAAGATCTTCCTCTCGGAGAAACTGGGCACTGTCCCAGTAGAGGAAATTGAGTTTTGGCCCAGCAAAGGGGCCTACCCGGACTGCTATGTCAGTCTAAGGACGGAACCTGCATCCAAGGAGGAAACAGAGCCGAAGGAGACGATTGTCCTCGAACGTGCCTTCCCCTTTATGGACAAAGGGTTTAAGGCAGCCTTAAAGGCAGTTGAAGCAGGGATACCTTGCCCTACACTGGGGGAGTGTAGACCCTTTTCCCTTGCTTTTCCAACAGATGATAAAGACTGGAAGGATGTTCATAACACCTTCACAGTTGGGAAGCTGGAGACAGATATTGCTGGATGACAGTTCGGCGAAAACCTCCCGAAGCTGTCAGAGTCTCTCCTGCGCAGGGAACAAGAGACTAAAGAACGTCTTGCTGCTTCCATGTCTCTGCAGACTGGCTTAGAGACTATGGAAAGCATCCCGGACACCTCAGATATGTACATGGTCTGCGCCAAATCTCATTTTGCGACAGTCACCAAGGACTTGTACAACTTTATCAAAGCCTGAAGGACTTGTAGAGAGTTTGTGTTCGCCTCGGCTGCAGTGAGACATGAACCAAGAAAGCTCATAGCCTCCAATATCTGGGGAAAAGACCTCTTCCCATGCGAAGTGGTCAAAGAGGTCGTGGACAAAGCCGCTACGGAGAACAGGAATCTCCTCTCCAAGTGGGGCTTGTCCTCAAAAAAGAAAATCTTCCGCTGACGAGGGTCCCCAGCCGAAGAATAAATCAAAACGACCAAGAGTGCCCTCTCAGCCTAGAAAACAGCAACAGCTTACCGTGGCCACTGTGCCCCAGACGGTGGCACATCCAACTACCACCTTCCAACTGGTGCCCCAAACGCTAGCGACCCAATCGCCGGTGTTCACCCTAGTCTTTGAAAGCCAACCGGTGACTTTTAGCCCAAAGTCTCGAGGTTCCTTTCGAGGGTTCTCTAGACGCCCCTTCAGAGGTAGGGGTAACAAAGGTGGATGTGGCCAAGGAGGCAAGTCCTCCAACCAGCACTCCAAGTGAGATGCTACTGGTAGGAGGGAGACTTCTCCTCTTCCGGGATCGTTGGACTTTCGATCCCTGGGCCTACAGCCTAATCAAGAACGGACTAGGGTGGAGTTGGAGCTCAACTCCGCCAAACTTTCCTCAATTCTTCCAGCACTCAACCCCCATTCTGGAAGAATATGTTCAGGAACTCCTGAACAAAAGAGTTATACGGAAGGCAAAGTCCATCAGATTCCAAGGAAGGCTATTTTGTGTTCCGAAGAAGGATTCGGAAAAGCTCTGAGTCATTCTGGATTTATCACCACTCAACAAGTTCATAGTGAACCACAAATTCAGAATGCTGACGCTTCAACACATAAGGACCCTTTTGCCCAAACGGGCATACACAGTCTCCATAGACATAACGGATGCGTACTGGCATGTTCCAATCAACCGTCAAGTTTCCCCCTACCTAGGGTTCAAACTACAGAAAAGAAAGTACGTTTTCAGAGCCATGCCCTTCGGTACAAATATAGCCCCAAGGGTATTCACCAAGCTTGCGAATGCAGTCATTCATCAACTACGCCTAAAGAGGATCCAGGTAGTAGCCTACCTGGACGACTGGCTGGTGTGGGCAGCATCCGAGGAAGAGTGCAGGCAAGCCTCCAGGCAAGTGATCCGGTTCCTGAAACACTTAGGATTCAAGATCAACTTGGAAAAGTCTCGTCTATCTCCAGCTCAAAAGTTCCAGTGGCTCAGCGTCCACTGGGATTTACAGTCACATTGCCTTTCCATTCCATCAAAGAAGAGGAAAGAGATAGCAGGATCTGTCAAGAGACTTCTTCAATCCGTCAGGATATC
Source organism: Palaemon carinicauda (assembly GCF_036898095.1). Taxonomy (NCBI): domain Eukaryota; kingdom Metazoa; phylum Arthropoda; class Malacostraca; order Decapoda; family Palaemonidae; genus Palaemon; species Palaemon carinicauda. The sequence goes on from NC_090737.1 coordinate 62,172,109, forward strand.
AAGAAGGCAACAGGAGAGAGTGTTGGGGTCCCTCCACTGTGCCTCAGTGACAGATCCAATATTGAAAGCTCAATTAAAAGATGCATCAGGAAATTGGAGAAATTATGCATCAAACGCTCGAAGAGATCTACTACTCAAACCATGGTCGGAAGCCAAGAACCTGAAGAGCAAGGCACCTCTGAAACCACCTCCACCGGCAGTCACTGTTCACACGGACGCCTCAAAAGAGGGGTGGGGAGGTCACTCTCATCATCGGAGAGTCCAGGAAACCTGGTCTCCCCTCTTCAAGACCTTCCACATCAATTTCCTGGAAGCCATGGCGGTTCTTCTCTCTTTGAAGAAACTGGAACTTCACTGCTCAATCCACATCCGTCTGGTTCTAGACAGCGAAGTTGTAATGAGATGCCTAAATTGACAAGGCTCGAGATCGCCTCACATAAATCAAGTGATACTGGCCATCCTCTGTCTAGCGAAGAAGAAGAGATGGCACTTGTCAGCAGTCCACCTTCAAGGGTTCCGCAATGTGACAGCGGACGCTCTATCCAGGGTCAACCCTATAGAGTCAGAATGGTCCCTAGACGCAAAATCATTCTCCTTCATATTACGCAAAGTCCCAGGACTGCAGATAGATCTCTTCGCAACGAGCGACAACAAGAAGCTTTCCCCGGTATGTAGCCCTGTACGAGGATCCTCTAGCGGAAGCGACAGACGCAATGTCCATAGATTGGAACACGTGGTCCAAGATCTACCTGTTCCCTCCAACCAACCTTCTGCTGAAAGTCCTCAACAAACTGAGATCCTTTCGAGGGATAGCAGCAATAGTGGCCCACATGTGGCCCAACAGTGTTTGGTTCCCTTTGATAACGGAACTACGCCTGAAGCTGATCCCGTTGCCGGACCAAGTTCTGACTCAGCAAGTGCAGAAATTGACTGTCTCCACTTCATCAGAGAAAACCCAGAACCTTCATATCATGATTTTCTCGCCCTAGCGGTCAAGAAACAATTCGTGATTTCTAGGGACAGTATTAACTTCTTAGAAGAATACAAGTCAAAGTCAACAAGATGACAATAGGAGTCTTCCTGGAAGAAATGGGTGGCCTTTGTGAAGGCGAAGAAACCTAAGGAGATTTCTACGGATTTCTGCTTGTCCTTCTTCATCCATCTTCATGAACAAGGTTTAGCAGCCAACACGATTACTACATGTAAATCTGCCCTAGCCAGACCAATACTATATGCCTTCCAGGTAGACTTTTCTAATAAAAACTTCTACAAGATTCCATGAGCCTGCGATAAACTTCGGCCCGCAGCTCCTCCAAAGCCCATTTCATGGTCTTTGGATAAGGTTCTTCACTTAGCATCAACTCTGAACAATGAGTATTGCTCGCTGAAAGACTTGACTCAAAAGGTGATATTCTTATATGCACTAGCCTCATGAGCCAAAGTTAGCGAAATAGTGGCCCTCTCGAGGGATGATGGCCACATTCAGTTCACAGACTCCGGAGAACTGAACCTCTTTCCGGGCCCGATGTTTCTCGCCAAGAACGAGCTGCCCACTAAAATCACACAAAGCGGATCCAGACAGTACACCCGCAGGTCATGATCCGAGAAAAGTGGCCTCGTCTCTGAATTTCTTTCAGACGATGTCGTTTGAAAGCCTTCGTGCTTGTACTGGATGGAAGTCATCCAGAGTTTTTCTTCAAACACTATGCAAAGCAATTACAGGAAATAAAACTTCATGTGGTGTCGGCAGGCAGTGTTATAAAACCTGCCGCTTGATTACTGCGAAGAACAGTGCACTAATTTTGACTTTTAGTGAAGGGTGTACATGATAGACTCGTAAGACATATCATGTTGAGTATTGTGTTTAGTGATAACACTATAGACTGTTCTCTCTACACAGGTACCATTAAGCATAATAGACTGACACAAGTGCCAGGCATACTTATATGCACAGTGTTCCTAGTAACAACAGAATACATAGTGAAATTTTATATTTCCCTTAGAGTGGCTAATGTTTTCCTTTTCAGGTGAAACTTATTTTAATTCTGTTATTACTAATTATGCTTTTATACAGAATTGTTCTGCATAAGATGTAATTGAATACAACCATGATTTCTATTTTTGTAATAAACAATAGAAGGAATCTTTGCGTCGCTTTCGCCTCATACATTCTAGATTAAGAATAAAGTCAGAGCATCCTTGATTCTTTTAATATTTAAGAAAATATTGGGGAACTAAGCTTAAGACTGTTCCAAGCAAACCGGTAAGAACTGATTGTACTAAACTGTTTATTTTACTGAATTAATGTTTCCTACACGTATATAAACCTGTCTGTCTCTTCAGCCAGACTTGGGAGGTATCAATAACCTATACAGAGATATACCATCTAAGTACAAACTATACTTTACGTATATGATGACACTAATATACAAACTGTTCGCTAGATTGTTCCTTGAACTCACAATCCTCGGGTTTTTTCCTAGAGTCTACCCAGACTCTTCCCTGGTGGGGGAAGGAAGAGCTGACATAGTTTATGATCAGTTAATTGATGTATATCGGTAACATCAAGTTTCTCTAGGTCTAGAAGACCAAATAGGAAATATTTATCTCGAGATAACGGTACTATTGAAAATCCACAGATACATTAATGCTCTGGTAAACTTCCATCAGGACGACATGGCCTGAGCCCAAAAAACGGATTTTGAAGCGAAGCGAAAAATCTATTTTTGGGTGAGGTAGCCATGTCGTCCTGATGGACCCACCCTCTTTTTGACAAAAGGATAATGAATCCCTCCCTATGGTACTGTATCTGGAACACCTACAAAGCTACAAAGAATGGCTTGGTGGCGCCTCACGGTGGCAATTCGGCGCACTATTTACAGTACAGTAAGAGTGTCGAGAGCATTGTCTCTTTAACGACTCTCCTATATTCTTGCCACTTTTTCCCCCTTGAAGCGGAAACGCTATTAGGGGTGTAAATAGCTATGAGACGTGTCAAGAATACGTCCTCTGATTACGCGATATCCAATTTTAAGGGATATTCGCTCCAGGAGTTAGAATTCTGGATACCTTTGGTAAATTCTCTGGGATATATCACTGTAGTCAAATATAACCTAGGAAGCTACTAATGAAGGAACTTCCATCAGGACAACATGGCTACCTCACCCAAAAATAGATTTTTCGCTTCGCTTCAAAATCCGTTATATACACACCAGGTCCTGGTAAGAATGTCACAAAATACCAACATGCTATTTATTGTCAAACTGGCAACCAATTCTGTTAACAGTTAACAATGAAGTAGGCAGAAAGGTTAATACAAGTTGCTGTCAGTGGGAGGGGAGAGCGAATATACAAAGGATTATATATACAAAAAAAAAAGAAATGTCGTTACTATGTACGATTGTGTGACACACAGGTGGTACATTTACATTGCTTTCGTTGTACTGATGATGTTTCCAGCACTATTTACTTCAGCAAAAAAAAAAAAAAACGTAAAGTATCCATTCCGGGGGCCCGAAATTACATAGTATTTTCTTGAAGAAAAAGATAGAATAAGTGGTATAATTTTTCAGTAAGAATAGCATTAAACTTTATCGTTCTGTACGATTTCTTGTGCGACAAAATTTATATTTCCGACAAATAGAACATTATTCTTGAGGGAAACAAATAAAATGCAAATGTGAATGTTGTATTTACCCAACATGGCATCAAAAAGATCGAATATACTTTAATTTTTCTTATTAATTATATCTCATAGGTCTCTATTCAAACTGAAATGAATAAAAAAAATCATATTTTGAGTGGAGGATTTAGTGTTTTCACCAGACACTACCTTGCACTTTTAATGTCAAATTTTATTTGTCGACTCCCGAGTATCTAAACCACGATTGCAGAAAAGTATTCACTTTTACAAAATGTAATATGTATCAATAATCCACTTTATTGGTTTTCCTTCGTATAAAGAGGTTACACCTATAATAAGATAACAACAATCTTACCTTCAACGATAAACAAAATAAAATCAAATAGAAAATAATACGAAGCATTAAGTTCTTAATATATTTTAAGTATACAGTATTAGTATGGTGCATCTGCAAAAATGTCTAAATCTTTGCATCATTTATACGCGACATTTGGAGAGGTTAATATGTGTAAGAAATATTCATTGAAAAAAGGAGAGATTTCTTAATTTTCAGTAAGCAGAAAGCCCTTAAGCTATTAAAAATTCACATTTCTAAACGCAGTTTTAAGCTTCACGGTGCTTTTCCACTGTATTCATCATTTTACATAGTTCTCTCTCCATAAATTTATGTTTAAATACAAGCAACATCATTAAAAACAGCAACAACAAGTGCAGCAGTTTCTCGGTCACTGCAAAAGAAAGACCTAACATATGTCAATTTATATATGGGGTCTGAACAGTTTCCACTGAGGATTGCTTGGACTGAAGAATGCACCTGCAGTGTTCTAGGGAGAAATGCAGAGTATTCTACAAGTTTCCAAAATCTAGGTGATTGTCTACATTGATGACACCTTGATCGTTGCGGCTCCGTTCAAGTATTGCCGGGAACTAGTAAAACGAGTTTTGGCTACTCTCCAGAGCCACATGTTCAAGATAAACCACTGGAAGTGTTCCTTGGCTCTAGCTGAGGTTAAGTATCTCGGTCATCTGGTTGGATGTTGTGGTGTGTGTAAGCTACCAGATTATATCCAGGAAGTGAAGGATTTTCATAAACCAACCACTCTGTGCGAGCTATCGGGATTCCTGAGACTGGTAAACTTACAACGGAAGTTTATCCAAATATGCTCACAGATAGCCAAACTGCTATTTACGACAATGGGAGGAAATAATCCCAAGGGACCAGAGGATTGAAATTGTTGCAGAAATGGACTTTGCCTTTAAGCAATTGAAAGAACTGATCAAAATGGATATCAGGTTGCTGTACCCTGATTATTCCGCTGATGCTAAACCCATATTGCTGCTTAGTGATGCTTCAGGGAAGAGTGCTGGTGCTTTTCTATTCCAGGAGTCCCTGGAACACCTGGAGGAGCATTGGGTGATAGCGTTATGACTCCATGACCCTCCTTAGCTGTGAGACCCGTTATTCTACCACTGAGCATGGGTTGGCTGTTTTGGAATAGAGTGAAAACCTTTAGGACCTTCCTCTATAGATGAATTTTTTGTAATCCATTCTGATATAATATCTCATGATGTATCTTCAAGACATGCAGATGGTGGATAGTCGTCTGTCACAGACACTGCAGGACTTGTTTAAATTTATCCTATTTTTAACTACTATGTAGGTGATCAAAATGTCGCAACAGACTGGCTATCCCACTGGCCTGTATTAATTGGCATCTGGTAGGTCAAGTCCAGCTGATTACCGCCAATTTCTATAACTCCCTGATTATCTAAAGTTTTTGAACGTCTTAATAGGCTTGCACAAGGTAATGATCTGTTCCCTAGTTTTGCAATTAGTTTTTCGCAAAGGTCTTGGAACATGTGATGCCCTTCTTACATTCTCCATTAATGTACAAAAAGGGCCTTGATTGTGGGCAGGCGGTTCATATGATTAGCCTTGATTTTAGTGCTGCCTTTGACCAAATTAATTATGATGCACTTGTTTTGAAACTCAAACAATTGGTAGTGGGTTGGTCATTTCTTAGCATCATAATTGAATATTTAAGTAATAGATCGCAAAGAGTTGTTGTTGATGGGCACCATAGTGAGTATATGAATGTAATATCTGGTGTTCCTCAGGGTAGTGTTCTTGACCCCTTACTTTTCATACTATAGACACATGATATGTGGTTTGATCTAGAAAACAAGCTTGTTGCATATGCAGATGATGCTACTCTCCTTGCATCGATTCCATCTCCTGAATGTAGATCTGGGGTTGCTGAATCCCTTGATAGAGATCCGGCTAGAATTAGTGCATGGTGCAAATTATTGGGTATGAAGTTGAATCATAACAAAACACAAAGTATGATAGTAAGTAGGTCAAGGACAATGGCTCCTCAACATCTGAATCTCATCATTAATAATGTTTCTTTACCTTAGTAAGAATTTTTTAAAATTTTAGGTGTGTTTCTCGACAGCAAATTTACTTTTGAGTAACACATTTCGTCTGTTTTCTTCAATCGCACAAAAAATTGGCTTATTGAGAAAGACTTTCTAGATTTTTGGTGATGAATCTATTCTGAAGAAGTGTTTTAATTCTTCCATTTTACATTTATGTCGAGCATTGTTCTCCTTTTTGGTGTTTAGCTGCTGATTCTAATCTTAATTTGTTGGACAGGAACTTACGGTCTAAGAAATTTCTTATGCCTGATCTGGATATTAATCTCTGGGACTGTCAATCAATTAGTTCATTTTGCATTTTACATAAGATTTTTTATAATTCTAACCATCCTTTACATTCAGATCTTCCCGAACAGCTCCATCATGTTCGTAATACTAGGTATGCAGTTAATTCCAATAGTCAGACCTTCTTCATCATGAGGCTCATGAGGCTCAGTACTCTAAAAGTTTTATTCCAGCTGTGACCAAGTTGTGGAATGATCTTCCCAATCGGATAGTTGAATCAGTTGAACTTCAAAAGTTCAAACTCACAGCAAATATTTCTATGTTAAAGAGGCTTACATAAGTCCGTTTATAGTTCATATATCAAATATCTGTTTTAATGTTGTCAATGTTTTGAAAATATTCTATTTTAATTTTTCATTCATTCTTATATCATTTATTCATTTCCTTATTTCCTCTCCTCACTAGGCTATTTTACCCCGTTAGAGCCATTGTGCTTATAGCATCCTGCATTTCGAACTAGAGTTCTAGCTCAGCTAATGATAATAATAATAATAATAATAATAATAATAATAATAATAATAATAATAATAATAATAATAATAATAATAATAATAATAAAAATAATTCAAGATGAATAACACGTAACCAAATCAGCTCGATTAAATTTTCCAGAGAGGGTGAAAATTTCATTTTCGAGTAGATACTCTCCGTGATGGTAAATGCCACCACTGCGATACAATAAATTGTCATCCACATATGCAATAGGTCTTTATTAACGTTCCAGGAAGTGTGTGCCAGTATGAATCCAAAATAAATTCTTTTAGCCTGTTATATATTTTGCGTGGAAGTTGAATCCCGCACTACTGTGTTCCGTGATATATTTGGACAATATTGTGATTTTCCCTAACATCAACAAGTGTACTTACTTTTTGTTGAACCTTAAGACGATATTGACGTTATATCATATAATCATCATCAGTAAAATCAAGCAGTGAGGAAATCCTTGTTTTTTTTTTTTTTTTTTTTTCATAAAAAATAAATGGGACATAGTTATGGTCTAATGGCAGTATATTGTAATTTTTTTTTCTCTCTTTTTAAATAAATTCACAGTCTCTGATTTCCCAAGAAACTTTTATTCACAGCTCAACACAAAAAAGACCATGAGCTAGTACACAGAAGTCTAATAACATTATGCCTATCAGCCGAGGAATTGTACAGTAAATAGACAGGGATGTGAAGACAATTAGCTATCCAAATAGCCGAATGGCAAAACATATACACTAGAGGTTATTGCTATTAATAGTATTTTAATGTCAAACAATATCATGAAAAAGGAAAACAAATCTAAACAAAATACAGTATATAGAGAACTATTATTGATAAATCATGTATTCGAAGAAATTCAATGAAGCAAAATTGTCAATGTTTTCACATTCGAGATAAACACTCGAAGTGAATGCACTTCGAAGATTTTGTTTTCGAAGAATTGTGTTCGAAGATCTGTTTGCGCAGAAATGTTTGTAAATCCTTAATCTTCAGAGACCTTGACAGTCGACTGCCCACTAAGCCATGAAGGATGATTTAAGCCGATTTCAACTCTGCTTTAGGTATTTTCGTCAAATAGCTTCATTTTATACTTGCTTCGAAAATAATTGGTGTTTTACTAATATTTCTAGTAAATCATTCATATCTCATAATCATCCTTAAGCATATTTCTCTTACATGAATATCTAAAAAAATAAAAAGAATTTTTTTTACCCTGTTCAACCGGTGATGAATGAAATGTCTCTTTTGGTAACAAAGTAGACAATTCTGATGATGCAAAGTAAAATTTTTCTTTATAATGGTTTAGTTAATATATCTATCCTTTATTCATTATCAAAGTTTGGGTTCTTGAAGTATGGAGAGTATCATTATGACAGCAATATAATTGCTACAGATTTATATTTTTAGAATAAGAAAAAGGTAAAAAAAATAAAAAAAAAATAAAAAAAAATAAACACTATCTCGATGGCATCACATTGATTGTATATAATACGCCTTATAAACGAGTAGCAGATGTCTCCAGACCAATTATTCTAATTTCATATTATGGTAATGCTAACATATGTCATTTTATATTCTCATTGAACAATCGATGATGGTCCAGATGAAAGGGCACCGAACACATCTGAACGAGGGGGGCTTCTGTAATCGGCCACGAGGTCGTAATAAGTATTACTATAGATCTTTCTTGTATCTAAGAATTATGTTCGAAATTAAAATTTATGAGATATTCCAAATGATCAGCTTCCATATACCCAAATTTTCGAATATCTTCCATCGTCATAGTTTTTTTTTTTTTTTTTTTTTTTTTTTTTTTTTTTTTTTTAAGCCCCTACGAAGAGTCACGTGAAATAGTTAATTGAACTGTTTCGGGGAATTAGATGATAGGTAAAACTACATTTTCCTGAGCGGTGTGAGGCTTCTCTTTCGATTTTTAGACTAAATAAATATATCATATAGTAATTGAATATGTAAAAGAACTTATATGATTTGAGCGTTTTATTACCAATTTAAGAAGAGTTAGGAGACTTTGGACGTAATTGTCAATGAATTTAGATGGATTTATCATCAAGAAGAATAATGACTTCTTTACACGTTTATTTATTTTTATCTTTTTTTTTATTAAACTTGAAGGTCCAAACTAGAATAGCAAGTAGTCCCAGTCATTTGTGTTGTCGACAAAAAACTATAAGATCCTTTATTTTATTGTCTCATTTTCTTATTTATTATTTACCAATTGTTGGGTCAATGGTAGCTGACCATTTTATTGCTCTATTATTCCCAATCGAATGTCAGGACTTGTTAATGTTCAAAATTAATCTTTTCACAACTAAATTGCTTATGCGGTGGATAGAACAAAAATACTCGATGCCATCAGGATTTTAATCTGCTGTAATAATAAAAAAAAAAAAAAACATAAATCTGAATGTTATTAGTAGTATGTATTTTTGGATCATCCAGTTCTTGTTGTAATGGGAATTTAAATGTAGCACAAAACAATTTCTTACTATTTACAATGGATATATTTTATATTCTGCAATACCCCTTTTAACCAAACTGATTTCATTGTTTTAATAGGCGTAGGAGGGTGAATGATGAAAATAATGATCGATAAAATAATAATTAAACAAGTAAATAACCCAGATAATGGTTAGCGTAACAGAACTTTCAAGGTTTTAAGCCCAGTAGCTTTCACGTCATATATACAGTACATGCTCTGGAATAAATTCAAAATTAAACTGATCAATTTGTACTACAAGATACAGTCTTATTAAAAATGTTTTATGAGTTTATTCAATAAATACCTAAGGTAAGTAACGAAAAACATCATTTGGAACAAATTCAATTGCTTACCGAGAACCAAAGACTCAAGACAATATGCATTATATTATTTGATCCGAAGCTATTTATTCTCTGATAAATTTAGACTTGATAAGCCCCTTTCATAAGGTAGAGAAGAGGTGGTGTATGCATATTGTATTTATAAAAATTTAAATCTTTGGGTTTTCTTCGGCAAACAAGCAACAAATGGGTTAGGTAAGAATTCAAGACTGGATGACACATGTTGAAACTAGAATTGGCTTTATTGGTAAAACTTTTCATAGACTAGACAACGAGATATAAGAAAATTGTTACAGTGGTCAGGATAGCATTTAGAGTTTCCATGAACTTAGTCCCAGTAGTGCCGACTACAATTAATGGCCATTATAAAACAATCCAGATATGACTACTGATGAATCTATAGTTTCCTAAAACTACTGCAAAAAAATTTTCATATAAAAAAAATATGACCATTGAATCCTTTCTTTGCGTGCAAATCACATTGTATTCCTGCAATATATGAGTACTGATGAATCTATAGTTTCCTAAAACTACGGCAAATTTTTTTTTTATATAAATGGAATATGATAATTAAATCCTTTCTTTGTGGGCAAATGACATTGTATTTCTGCAATATCCATCCATCCATTCTATTAAATTTTTCGTAATTGTATCCATCTTTTGATTTTTAAAAGGAATATGATAATTTCATATTCATTTCAGATATATATATATATATATATATATATATATATATATAGATATAAATAAATATATATATATATATATATATATATATATATATATATATATATATATACAGTGATGCCTCAGGATACAAAATTAATCCGTTCAGGATGCGGTTTCGTATCCAGATATTTTCGTATCCTGAGTCGCGTTTTACATGTAAATAGCCTAATCCGTTCCAAGCCTTATAAAATGTGACCTTTTCTTTCATAAACACGCTAAACTGTAGTAATAAACATGCAATGTAGCCATTTCTATCATTCAATAATTAACACAACCGTTAAAAACAGCCTAATCCATTCCAGAAACCACTATGAGATTATTCAATAATGTAGTTATAGCCAAGTTATCCCCCCCAAGCCCAAAGAAAACGGTCCGTTTTCTTTACTACTGTATAAAAGTTACGGTACTGTATGTACGTAAAGCATTTAGATCAGTGAAGGTGTATTGTTACCTGTACGTACACCTAAATTAAGGATTGATACCTGTACACTCTGAAAAAAAGGTTACAGTTAATTAGTGTAACAAAAAAGTTGAAACTTACCTTTTGATTGAGACGATGTCCGATAGCGAAGTCGCGGCAGAGGAGGATGGCATAAGGCAGAAAACGTAACAAGTGACAGACTACGTACAGTAATTTACACACTTAACACATTAACACTTAAACTTTACGAAATAAAAAAATGACAGAAATAATTAACACTTAACATTACGTATGGAAAACTATAAAATGAAAGAAAAAATTACTTTAACACTTAACGGTAACATAAAACTTAAAATTGAATTTATTTTTTTTTTGCTTTTTTATAACTACGTTTTTCTTATTTTCTAAATCTCTTCTACTTCTTCATCACTTTCTTTTTTCTGTTTCTTTTTTTTACTTTCACCTTCTACTTCTTCATCACTTTCTTTTTTCTGTTTCTTTTCTTTACTTTCACCTTCTAATTCTTCATCCCTTCCTCTTTTCTGTTTCTTTTCTTCACTTTCACCTTCGTCTTGGCCTACTAATACCGCTGGCCTCTTTAATAAGAAACTATCCATTGAAGCTTGTTTCTGCCTACTTTTCAACACATTTCTAAAATGCGTTAGGCAAACGTCATTGCAGTGTTGAAGCGCACGGTTGGTATAAACTTTTTCTGGATGTTCCTTTTCGACGTAGTCTGCCATTATATGGAAACATGCAAGAATTTCCTTGATGTCTGCCGTTTTCAAAGGTGCAACATCCTCCTCATCACCGCTAGAGAGCTGCTCTTGAAAATCACTCACTTGCATCGTCTCTAACTCCTTCAAGTCGTCCGTCGTCAACTCCTCGTGGTGCTCCTCGATAAGTTCATCTATATCTTCCGCGCTAACTTCCAGCCCCATGGATGTACCAAGATGTACGATGTCAGCCACCTCAGACTGCTGAATTGGTTCAGGATCGTCAACGATCTCGGCTTCTCCTCCAGGCTTCCCGAACCCCTCGAAGTCTCGTGCAGAGACAGCATCAGGCCACAGCTTCCTCCAAGATGAGTTTAGGGTACGCCTCGAAACTTCCTGCCAAGCGAGATCGATGAGTTTGAGGCACATCACGATGTTGAAGTGATCTTTCCAAAATTCACGCAGAGTGAGGTTTGTACTCTCTGTGACTTGGAAACATCTCTTGAAGAGATGCTTCGTGTACAATTTTTTAAAATTAGAAATAACTTGCTGGTCCATGGGCTGGAGGAGAGGGGTGGTGTTAGGCGGTAGATACAGGACCTTTATGAAGGAATACTCGGCCAGAAGATATTCCTCGAGGCCAGGAGGGTGAGCTGGAGCATTGTCCAACACCAGCAGACATTTCATAGGGAGGCGCTTTTCTTCCAAATATTTTCGGACAGTCGGACCGAAGCAGACATTCACCCAATCAATGAACAGTTGCCTCGTTACCCAGGCTTTTGCATTCGCCTTCCACATCACGGGAAGGTTCTCCTTAATGACTTTGTGGGCTTTGAAGGCTCGGGGATTTTCTGAATGGTACACCAGCAGGGGCTTTATCTTGCAGTCCCCACTGGCCTTTGCACAAAAAGCAAGGGTAAGCCTGTCCTTCATAGGCTTATGTCCGGGTAGCCTCTTCTCCTCCGCCGTGATGAACGTCCGACGAGGCATTTTCTTCCAGAAAAGCCCAGTTTCGTCGCAATTGAAAACTTGCTGCGAACTGTAGCCTTCCTGCAGAGTCAACTCGTCGAACGTTTTAACAAAGGCTTCGGCGGCCTTCGTGTCCGAGCTGGCTGCCTCCCCATGCCGTACCACTGAATGGATGCCAGTCCTTTTCTTGAACTTCTCGAACCACCCACGAGAAGCCTTGAACTCTGGGGGTTCCTGCTGGGATGTTCCTTCTCCTGCTCCTTCTTCGGCCTGAGCACGCACGAGATCACCGAAAATGGCGGAGGCCTTCTGGCAAATTGTAGTCTCAGTGATGGTGTCTCCTGAGATCTCTTTGTCCTTGATCCACACAAGAAGCAGCCTCTCCATCTCGTCATGCACGTGCGTTCTCTTGTTGGAGAAAATAGTGACGCCTTTAGAAGGTGTTGCTGCTTTGATGGCCGCCTTCTGCTTCAGGATGGTGCCTATCGTAGACGGATTCCGGCCATACTCCTTGGCGATCGCACTTAAACGCATGCCAGACTCGTACTTTTTAACGATTTCAAGTTTCGTCTCCATCGAGAGCATCCTCTTCTTCTTCTTTCCTTCGGCAACATTCTTGGGACCCATGGCTACAGTAATACGTAATATAATACACTACGTAACGTTATATACCATCTATGTATAGTAAACACTAATACAGTACAGTGCACAGTAACGAATGTTTATTAACGATAACACCCGGCGTACGAATGTACTGTATATTAACACTAAGTCAAACAAGCGAAAGCACACAATATCTGTTAACGATACCGCGGTCAGAACGAAAAGAGAGAGAGAGAGATGAACGCCCGTGCGTAGGCAAGCTGGGATAGTTGCCGACCAATAGGAAAGCAGGATCTTATGGCGTCAGCTAGCGTCTGAGTAGGGAGATAACCAATGGGTGAGCAGGAGGCTGTAAGTGAGTCTACCCAAGTTCAAAGTCAGGCGGCGCGCGCTTTTTAAAATTACTCTCGGCGAAGAGTTGGGATCTCGTAAGGTTTTCGTATCCTGAAATTTTATTCGTATCCTGGGGCATAAAAATCTTCGAATCACTTTTCGCACCCTGAATTTTTCGTAAGCAGAAACTTTCGTATCCAGAGGTATCACTGTATATATATATATATATATATATATATATATATATATATATATATATATATATATATATATATATATATATATATATATATATATATATATATACATATATATATATTTGGGCTCAAGCTATGTCGTCCTGATTGAAGTTCCTATTGAGTAGCTTCCTTGGGTATATTTGACTACGGTGATATTCCCAGAGAATTTACCTTAAGGTACCCAGAATTCTAACTCCTGGAGCGAATATCCGTAATTAAATGAACCAGGGATATCTCGAAATATCAGAGGACGTATTCTTGACACGCCACATAACAATCTGCACCCCGAACAGAATTAACACTTTGAAGGGGTCAAGTGGCAAGAAAACGAAAAACGAGAAAGAAAGGAGAGCCACTCACAAGGTACCTCTCCTCTCTCGCTTCGTATGCGTGCATAGCGCCGCCGACAGCGCCATCCGTATTCCTTTTTGCGTAGCTCAACAACTCAGTGTTTTCCCTGTGTTACTCGCTTATCTTGGATTATTTTCAACCTTATGATGCTTTTTCTAACCTCTTCTGCCTCTGATAAGTTGAGTATTATCTCTTTTATGTATAAATGTAGCTCTTGGTGATTTTAAGATATTTCGATAGCGATATTCTCGTTACAAGAGCTGTTGCCAACCGGAGGCATCCTGGACGCTGTCGCTCGCCATGCATGAGTCATTTAGTTAGCCAGAGCGACGTTCCCGGCTTTTATGCTTTATTAATTTTAGCTATTTAGCTCTACATAGGAATTCTTTATATGATGCTATTATTATTTTCGTTTCGGCAAATGATTTACCGATCCTGGCCTACGCTAGGCTTTGTAGCCTAGACGTTTGGCCCTAGTACTTTCATACATGATATTCAGATTTCTGAGTGTTTTAAAATTTTATTGAAGCTTTAGGCAGTTTTATACATTTAAGATATTGTTGATATTTCTTCCAAGATAGTATACGAGTGAGTTTCGGTGATTTAGGTAATCGATTCTCTTCGCGCCTAGGCTAGTTGCCTATGGGGCCCTAGTATACTTTCTCACACTCCCCGGTTACTCTCTTCTCCTCGGAGAATATGTGCAATCCCTTTTCCCTCTGTTTAAGCCTTGGGCTTAACCCTAATGGTTTATCTGAATTGACATTTAGATACAACTATATTAGGGTGTTTCTGTTCTTTCCTGTTTCCAGTAAGTCTGGCTTCAGGAGGGGGCAGGACATCAGAGTTTTTAGTCTGGGTCTGTTTCTTTCTAGCATAGAGATTGAGATTCCTTTGCTAGGTCTAGAGCAGACACAGGAGGCTTAGCCTCCTTAGACCACTTTCGAAGGTTTCTGTATGAGATGATTCCTTCTTTTTGTGATCTAGCAGACTAGTCCAGTGTGGTTGTTCTCGGTGTGGAGGATGAGATCCTTCTTTCCTGTGAATAACAACACAAACCTTGCTTTGGTTCCGAGGGAGATAGCAAGTACTGCCGG
Source organism: Palaemon carinicauda (assembly GCF_036898095.1). NCBI lineage: Eukaryota > Metazoa > Arthropoda > Malacostraca > Decapoda > Palaemonidae > Palaemon > Palaemon carinicauda. Next base: position 62,187,261 of record NC_090737.1, read on the forward strand.
CCTCCCTCCTAGGATTCCCCCTAGGCTAAGATGATCTTTCTTGGCTGCGGGGTGATTCTTTACTAGAGCAGGGTTTGTAGGACCCTCTCTCCCCCTTCCTCCTCTTTCCATAGTGATGGCCTAGCCATTACATCTCTGTCCGTCATTCTACATATCTGTACCTAGCGTAGGTTAGGATGTGGAGTTGACTCAGTCCCTTGCCGGCCGGCAGTGCGTGCCGGCCGGTAAAGGCCTTCTTCTTTAGAGTGTTTCCCAGACCTCCCTTGGTCTCTCATCCATGTATGTCTGTAGAGCCAGACGGCATTGGACAACGGAAGCATGAATTTATATTCTCCCCCTCCTTATGTGCACTCTTTCTGGTTGCCGGGCTATGAGGCAGTGCCGTCTCTTATCCCGGCATCCATCCTGTTTCTCTTCTAGTGTTTGTACCCTAGCCCGGCTGCCGGCCTGAGTTTCCGGCAGCCGGGCAGTTGGAAGTTCTCTGGTTCCTTTTGCTGCCGGCCGGCAGGGGTAGTATACCCTGCCGGCCGGCAATAGAAACACACCATAGTTCTGCCGGCCGGCAATAGAAACACACCATAGTTCTGCCGGCCGCTACGATTAGCGGCCGGCAGCCGGGTGCTATCATTTTTTAGTTGCCGGCTGGCAGCCACTGCCGGCCGGCAATAGAAGCAAACCATAGTTTTGCCGGCCGCTACGATTGGCGGCCGGCAGCCGGGTGCTATCAATTTTAGTTGCCGGCTGGCACACATATTCGAGACAGCGTTCTTCCACCTAATTTAAGGTACGTGCCGGCCGGCACATTATTTTATATACTGTAGCCAGTATATTTCAGTATAGGATATACTGCATAGAGAAAACTATAGTATAGAATATTTTACAACACTACGTTTTTCAAACACTCTTGTGTTGTCTTGTACAGCCCTTTGGTGAAACCATACAGATAAAGATAGTGAGTTCTTTCTTTTCTACTATCCAGTATTTTAAAATTACTTATTTTGGTGTGAGCTACACCTATTTTCCTCTGGAAATTCCTTATTGGTTACTCTAGTATAGAATAACCATGGAATTTTATTATCTAGAAGGTTACAGCAATTGACTGGGCAGGAAATACAAGTGTATGTCTTTCCTTCTTTCCTTTCTAGCTTAGTTACTTTAAGCTATGTATATCCAGTGATATGTGGTTCACTTGATACTCATGGAATTTTCTTCTCTTTACAGGAGGACCATCCGAAGTGTGGGAGTGTATTCTGCAACGTCCGCAGCAAGAACTTCTGCGGACATGACTTCTATAGGAGGCACGCAGCATGCGCAGTCTCCAAAAGTGATCTATATTGGGACCAGCAGGTATGTACCATTTGCACATACCTGATTACCGAGGCATTTGACACCCCTAAGACGGCGAAGTCAAGAGATGCAGCAAGGGAGGAGCTTCGTACCTGGGTAAGGAGCTTCCAGAAGAACACTTCTGGCCCCTATCTTCCAAGCGAGAAGTTGAGGGCTTACCTTTTCCTCAAGGCATCAGCAGATGCTGTGATTCCCCAGCCTCAAGCGGAGATGCCGTTGGTTCAGATCCCGGTGGATGTTGAAGTCGCGGACGCCCTGCAAGACATCCGACTGGACGATAGGATGTCGGAGGTGTCCGAGTACCCTGAAAGAGACTTTCTGGCAGAAGACCAGGAAGAGGAGCTGACCCAGGCTCCAGACAATGAAGAGGAGGAATTCGACGAGGAGTCAGCTAACCCAGTTCAGGCCCCTGAACCTGTTCCCTCAACATCGTCCGCTCTCCCAGTGGATCTGGGAAAGACCCTTTCTTCCATCGTTGAGATGATCCAACAGATGCAGAAGGAAAATAATGAGAAGACTGCTGCAATGAAGTTAGAGATGCGAAGACTTACAGCATCACGTGGGCCCCAGAAGCTCAGCGTGAAGGACCTTCCCTTATGCTTGGATGCCAACCCTTGGAGGTATGCCGAGCACATGCCTATGACGATGGGAAAGATCGTCATCTCGGAGAAATTGGGCTCAGTCCCCCTTGAGGAGGTGGAAATGTGGCCCAGCAAGGAGTCGTATCCGGAAGGCTATGTCCGCCTAAGGAAGGAACCAGCCTCAAAGGAAGAAACGGAGCCGAAGGAGGTCATAGTTTTTGACCATGCTATGGCTCAAGCCTTGCTGTCAAGCTCGAAGAAAGAGAGGGGCTTCACAAACTCAAACGTACCCGCTTTGAGTAAGAAGCACCCTTCCTTTGTGTCCTCTCCTTCTAGAGCCTTTCCCTTTATGCAGAAAGGGTTTACGGCTGTGTTGAAAACGGTCGAGGCGGGTAAGCCATGCCCCTCCTTGGAGGAGTGTGAACCCCTATCCTTGACCTTACCCATGGACCAGAAAGACTGGAAGGACGTCCAACTTACCTTCTCAGTCGGGAAGTTGGAGGCCGATATTGCCGGACGTCAGTTCGGTGAAAAACTCCCGAAGCTGTCTGACTTTCTTTTGCGTAGGGAGCTTGAGACAAAAGAAAGACTTGCTGCCTCAATGTCTCTGCAAACGACTCTGGAGACAATGGCAAGTGACCCCAAGGCCCATGAAATGTTTATGGTAGTTGCCAAGACACATCTAGCCACAGTGATGAAGGACCTTTACAGCTTCCGCAAAGCTAGGAGGGCTTGTAGGGAGTTCGTGTTCGCCTCGGCTGCGGTGAGGCTCGAGCCAAGGAAACTAATCTCCTCCTGCATTTGGGGCAAAGACCTCTTTCCTAGTGAAGCGGTCAAGGAGGTAGTGGATAAGGCCGCCACGGAGAATAGAAACCTTCTCCAGAAGTGGGGCCTATCTCTTAAGAGAAAGTCTTCCCTGGATGAGGGTACCCAACCAAAGAGGAAGACTAAGAAGTCTAGGCTACTCTCTCGGCCAGCCAAGCCATTCAGACAGCAGCAGCAACAACTTCCTTTAACCACAGTGCCCCAGATGGTGGCACAAACCCCGGCCACGTACCAGTGGGTACCCCAAGCTGTGACTACACAGTCTCCGGCATTTAACCCAGCGTTCGAAGGGCAGTCTACTACCTTTCGAGCAAAAGCTAGAGGATCAACCAGAGGTTCGTCTAGACGCCCCTCAAGGGGAAGGGGATTTAGGGGTGGTCGCGGTCAAAGAGACAAGGCCTAAGGTCAACAGCAGCCAAAGTGAAATGCTACAATTAGGAGGGAGACTCCATCTTTTTCGGGATCGTTGGACCTTCGATCCCTGGGCCAACAGCCTACTCAAGAATGGACTGGGTTGGAGCTGGCACAGCACTACACCTCCGTGCCCACGATTCTTCCAACACTCCACCCATGTTCTGGAAGAGTACATTCGAGAATTCTTGGAGAAAAGAGTAATCCGAAGGGAGGCTGTTTTGTGTTCCGAAGAAGGACTCAGAAAAACTCAGAGTCATTCTGGACTTGTCGCCACTCAACAAGTTCATAGTGAACTGCAAGTTCAAGATGCTAAAACTGCAACACATAAGGACTTTACTGCCCAAGCAGGCATTTACCGTCTCCATAGACTTGTCAGACGCCTATTGGCATATTCCAATCAGTCGTCGACTCTCCCCCTGCCTAGGATTCATGCTACATCGAAGACTCTACGTCTTCAGAGCCACGCCATTCGGGCTTAACATAGCCCCAAGGATCTTCACGAAGCTTGCGAGTGCAACTCTCAAACAATTACGCCTAAAAGGAATCCAAGTAGTAGCCTACCTGGACGACTGGCTGGTGTGGGCAGCATCCAAGACAGAGTGTTTGCAAGCTTCCCTACAGGTGATCCAGTTCCTAGAACATCTACGCTTCAAGATCAACAGAAGAAATTCTCGGCTTTCTCCATATCAAAAGTTCCAGTGGCTGGGAATCCACTGGGACCTAGTGTCACACCAACTCTCCATCCCTGCGAAGAAGAGGAAGGAAATAGCAGGTTCTGTCAAGAGACTTCTGGATTCCGAAAGGATATCAAGACGCAAACAGGAGAGAGTGCTGGGTTCTCTCCAGTTTTCCTCAGTAACAGACCCAGTGCTAAGAGCACAGCTAAAGGATGCAACCAGAGTTTGGAGGAATTATGCATCAAACGCGCGAAGAGATCTGATAAAGCCAGTACCGCCTCGTCTACGTACGCTTTTCAGGCCATGGTCCCAAGTCAAGCAACTGAAGAAGTTGGTGCTTCTCCAGCCACCTCCCCCCTCTATGACTATTCACACAGACGCCTCGAAGGAGGGATGGGGAGGTCATTCTCACTGGAAGAAGGCCCAAGGAACCTGGTCCAATCTATTCAAGAAATTTCACATAAACTTTCCGGAAGCCATGGCAGTACTCCTTACCTTGAAGAAAGTCTCCCTTCGCCGCTCGATCCACACAAGGTTGGTAATAGACAGCGAGGTGATAGTGAGATGCCTGAATCGACAAGGATCGAGGTCACCTTCACTCAACCAAGTGATGTTGGCCATCTTCCGGCTAGTGGAAAAGAAGAAATGGTACCTGTCAGCAGTTCACCTTCAAGGAGTCCGCAACGTGACGGCGGACGCTCTATCCAGGTTCACACCGATAGAGTCAGAATGGTCCTTAGACGCAGGATCGTTCTCCTTCATCTTGAGTCAAGTCCCAGAACTGCAGATAGACCTCTTTGCGACGAAAGACAACAAGAAGTTACCTCTCTACATGTCCCCGTACGAGGATCCCTTAGCGGAAGCAGTGGACGCGATGTCCCTCGACTGGAACAGATGGTCCAGGATTTACCTGTTCCCTCCTCACAACCTTCTATTGAGGGTCCTCGACAAACTGAGATCTTTCAAGGGAGTAGCGGCAATAGTGGCTCACAAGTGGCCGAACAGCGTATGGTCCCCTCTGGCATTAGAACTACGGCTGAAGTGTCTACCGCTACCAGATCCAGTTTTGACCCAGCGAGTTCAGAAGTCGACTGTCTGCGCTTCATCACTGAAAACACGGAACCTGCAGTTCATGATTTTCTCTCCCTAGCGGTGAGAAAGCGTTTTGGGATCTCAAAACACAGTATAGACTTTTTAGAGGAATATACAGTAAGTGCAAATCCACCAGAAGACAATACAGGTCGACCTCTCTAACGACATTTTTAACAAAATTTCGAAGGCCTGTGCTAGGCTCAGACCATCAGCACCTCCGAATCCCATTTCATGGACTTTGGATAAAGTTCTTCATTTTGCTTCGCTGATGAACAATGAGGAATGTGCTTTAAAGGATTTGACCCAAAAAGTTATTTTTCTGTTTGCACTCGCGTCGTGGGCTAGGGTTAGTGAAATGGTAGCCCTCTCGCGAGAG
>NC_090737.1:62197572-62230072 GCF_036898095.1 Palaemon carinicauda
CTCTGCGTCAATAGGCGTAGGGGGAGATGATGATGACCTTGTTTCAAATATTGTTCTCTTGGTTGGTCTTCAGCGGCTGAATATAATCTTAAATTGTGGGATGTGTGTTTACAATCTATTAAACTTCTTATTCCTGATTTAGACATCAATCTCTGACACTCATACTCATTTTTTTCGTTATGCATGTTACAAAAGTTTCTTCATAATTCTGACCATCCTTTGCATTCAGATCTTCACGGAGTGTGCTATGCTGTTCGTAATAACAGATATACAGTTAATTCGAATAGCTAAATCTAAAATTTGTAACAATTGTTTCTTTTGTTGGACAGGCTATCATTTGTCTTTTTCCATGAAGATCTGAAGATATCTAAGACAAACAAAAGGCTATATTTTTATGTGTTTTGGGTTAATTCATTGCTAAAGTAGGTTAAAGTAAGAGAGAAGAATCGGCAGCAGATAAAGTTGGAGTAGCCCAATGAATGACAGAAGACCTGATGTAGAATTTGCTGAAAGATGCAATCTTAAATGCATGAATCACTTTCCTTGTGCAACAGAACATAGAAAACCGAAAAAATTAAAAAGGAAATTGATTTTATTCTCAGCAAAATGTTAATATAGTCAAAGATTTAACACTGTTAAATATTTTAAACTCAAGCAACCATAGAATGATGAAAAGAAAAAAAATTATTATATCTAACGAAACATAAAATTCAATTTATAGAAAGAAAATCAACACTCGTGTAATATGACTAAAATTTTAAGGATTTGGTTCACTAATACATGATAGGCAGTAATTTAACCATATTAGTATTTGACTCTGCCAGATATATTAGTGGAGGCCTTCGTAAACAAGATTAAGGAATGCAATCAGAAAAGACCAAAAACCTAGTAACTTATGAAAAGAAAACTTGGAACAGGATGCCAATAGATGTTTTCTTTAAAAGACTAAAATTAAGATAATGTTCACAATAGAGATGACGTGATAAAAATAGCAACATATTTCTATACAGTGCTTTAAAATAGTGATATGATAAATAATTTTGCTAATATAAATAATGAAACGCCGAATCAATTACCAAATGTAACAAAAGGAGAAGTGAAGAAAGTATTAAGAGGCAAGAAAAGAGGCAAAGCATTAGTAGATGGCATAACAGTTGATTTAACAATAAATGGAGGAGGTTTCAGCCTCGATGATGTGCTAACAGTGTGATAATAATAATAATAAGAATAGGGAAGTGGGGAATATGGGGAAAGGAAGAGTACCCCTGGATAAAATCCAGCTTATAGCTCAAAGGCAGGTACTCGGGAAAGGAAAGATTAAGGAAATAGGGAGAAAGAGAAGTACAGGAGAAGAATAAAAGAGAGGGGCAGACCCTCTTGCGATACTAGGAAATTGGTATTATTAAATTAGTTCATTAATTTCAGCCTAGTAAGACTGGATGAGTTTTGCATAAAATGACTGCAAGAATGCTTATTACCTATAACTTTGAAAAAAATCATTATACTACGAAAAGGGAAACTCAAAAGAGCTGAAAATTACCGGCCAATAGGTTTACTCTCCATAATATATAAAATATTTAAGAGTTTCATATTAGGCTGAATAGAAAGACAGCTAGACTAATCAACAACTGACCCTATCCATACATTAAACCAGCTAATGGAAAGATCAAGGGAGAATCACAAATAACATTGTATGGCCTTTATAGACTAAGAGATTTTTTTTTTATTCCATCACAAGCTCATCGTGACTAAAAAGCTTTTCAAAGACAAAGAATAGATGAATCTTATGTTAGACCACTTGGAGATATCTATACGGAAGTTTAACGATCCTAGAACTACATACAGATAGAGAGAAAAATTCGATTGAGGAAGTTCTTAAAAATCTAGATTGGAAAAACGTAGGAACTAAATATTAATGGGGGAGGGGGGAAACCTTAACAACTTAAGATTTGCAGATGACATAGGTGTACTTAGTGAATTATGGGAGGAATTACAAAAGGTGATAGAAGATTTAAATGGAGAAAGTAGAAATTTAGGACTAATTTTGTTCAATGAAAATGCAGAGACCGCAAAGAAGAGTTATGGGTGAACCTCTGGAGATTGTTAATGAATATACATACTTATGACCAAGGTAATTAAATGGGTGGAGATGGCGCATGTAGTCAATGCTCATGGGAAAAGCTGAAGTCAACTACCATAGCTGACACGCCTCCCACCGTAGGCAAAAAGGAGCTGGGAGGAGAGTAAACAGTTATCGCTTTACCCTTTCCGCGTTACTCTCGAGTATTATGATAAACATAAGAAGGATCAATTCCTTAGAAAGGGAAATTGAAGATTAACAAAGTGATAAAAATGTCATTTGTAAACGGATAATTCTTCCTAATGTTTTCATCAGGTACAAGGATTTAAGAGGAAATGACTTTTGACCTCTAAATTTGAAGGAATTATTAAGAAGGAAAAAGAAAATGGTTCGGTCTCTGTTTTTTTTTTCTCTTTTTTTTTCTTTTTTTCAAATTGATCGTCGACATATAATTCATTCAGGAAGTGACTACTGGTCAATAAAGTGCATCAGTTTTGTATACGTCTGATGACTTCTTTTATTTTTTGCCAGTAATCTTGCTGCGAAATTTTTAGCAGCGTAAAAATATCTGATCTGCAGGATTTTTTTCTGCCACAGCCTTAATAAATAAAGCAATATGATTATTATTTATTTCAATTTCGTTCGTATGCTTACATGATTGTGAAAATATATTTATGAAAGTATATATAATAATCTGCTACAGATTTTTTTTTCCATACCCTGTTTTCCAACTCTCTGAATTTTTTTTTTCCCCAGCACAGGCATATATTGATCATGTGATCCGATTGGTGTATTAGAGCAAATTTGTTTTAATCTAACTAAAGAATGCAAGGAACTGTTATTAGTACCAGTAAAAGTATTAATACAAGTTTAATACTTCACTGATTTTTCCAGTTTAAAGACAACAAATCTTGTAATATAGGCAACAATGCTGCTTAAACACAATGACAAATGTTGACTACTTGTTAGATACTTGGGACCATTATCGTCATGAAAATCAGCTTCTTGTTTTATCACAAAACTTTTGTCATTCAAATTTTTTTTCTTATCGTTGAAGAATTTATGGCCTGGACAGAAGAGTTGTATTAAAGAGTGCAGTCCTTAACTCTGCTTGAAAATTAAAGAATGTTTACGGATTCCACAGGTATACAGTTGCCCTTGCACGCAACCTGCAAGTCATTATGAAATAAAATGCGTTAGTAAGCTGCAGAAAACTGACACACAGTTTTAGGTGATCTTGACTCCTCTTATACATTATTAAAATTTTTTAATTGGGGTTCACGACAACCTATTAGATTATCATATATTTTAATCAAACTCCGTATACAAATTATGAATCTAAAAAAGCCAGTTTTGCGATTGGAATTCAACAAAGGTTTACCACTTGGAAGTTTAAGTTATCGTAGATATAATCCAGCCTGACCCAGAAAAATCTTTAAAGAATCTTTCATTATCCTTTTGTATTGGTCTTTTAAAATCCCACCCTCACAGATTCCTTGAATTCATTACATCAAACAAACTATTAATAATGGTAATGAAACTGATTGTTGCTTTGCATCCCTTAAGCTCTTCTAAATTGTTCTGAAGACAACACTAGAGTGATTTTGCAACAGATTCACTTAGTAATTTTGCTGCACGTTTAACATTCTTCTTTTTTTTCAATACATGCCAGATGTTGCGATCTTAATTCATTCCCAAAAGGCCAACCCTCGCTTTCTTGAAACTTATGTAATTCTTCAATTAAATCCCACTTGATGAAGATTACCTCCCCATCAACAAAAAGTTTTTCCCCTAATGAATTTCTAATTAAAACTCCCAAATGGTAAGGGTAAAAACTTATAAATATCTGCTCTTGCGTCTCTGGACGAAGAAATTATGTTTTTGTATTTACAGAATCAACATTGCAACCAAGTTTTTTGACCATAGTAGCATTCGTTAATAGTCCATCAAAAGTGTGGTATAATTTTGACCCCCACTGAATCCAGCTTAGCCAAACATTGCCTTAATAAATTAACACAATTGGCTGAACCTACTCCGTTAATCAAAAATAGTCTATAGGTGATTTCCAACTGCCATTCACTGAGTTCAACATAAATACAAGTGTTTCTCTTGCTACTGAAATGATATCTTCATCCAGTTCAGTACCCATTTCAACAAAATCCTAAGATCTCGTGCCATCCCCCTCGATTTGTTGCTTAATTGATATGTTATCCATTATCAACGAACATAATAATGGTATACTGGTTTTCAGTGTTGCACCAGCTTTCATCTTCAGTGCTAAAGATGAAATACTAACGAATATCGGTTTTTCATCGACTTATTAGTACCACTTTGATATAGTTCGAGGATGTGGGACACTTGGCATTGCACTTGCAAAAGAAATGTATTAGAAGGATTTAAATCTTTTGTCGAATCTTCGATTACATTCATAAACATTACATGAGGTCAGCATTATTAACTGAAGAGCAGGAATAGTTTGTAGCGTGTCGATGCTGGTGATGGACGTATAATGAGCTCCCAGTCAATTGCCTGCAATTGACTGAGATGGCTGACTTCACCTAATTTGCTCGGGAGCATCCCTAGCCAATTAACCTCCTTGCTTATGACAGACAATCAAAAGGATAGGGATAGAATGGAGTACTTTAACCCTGGATAGGTATCATTATTTGACCACCTTATATAGGTTTCGATGGATCGACCTCAACCCGAGGTCCCCCCCAAAATTCATAAAAAACTAATTTTCAAACCATTTTACAACCTTTTAATATAAAAAAAACTTCCAAGAATATTGTAATTTTCAAAAATGAAGTAAATAAAAGCTAAGTCCATAATAGGTACTTATTGTAAACAAATTAATAAGATAAGCATAAAACGATGACTTTACAAAAAATTCACGTAAATCTAAATATTGAAATAAACTAAAACTATTCTAAGCATTTATTCTATGATAATTGAGCACCATTTACTGAGATCCAAGGGTGGGGGGGGGGGGGGGGCACAAGGGAACGTTTCTTGAAATGAGAAAAAAGTGTGGGTTTTTTATTTAAAAAATCTTTCCTTTTTTTCAAAAAATTTTTGTGGGATAGGTAAATGACATAGTTATTGGCTGAAATTTTTAAAGGATAATGTATTATCATCGCACAATAAAAATGTGTAATAGAATCTGCACTTGGATATTATTTAGTGTTATAAAAGTTATGAATTAAAAAAGAAAAAATCCTTATATCCATTGCTGAGCATGGTATATATGCATAAAGATATCAGAGATTTAAAAACATAGAAATGAAAAATACATAGAGCTATGCCATCTTCCCTTTCAGATATGCTTACAAAATGGCCGCCAACCACCCACCTCGTAAGGCCAAATCTGCTACCTGAAATGGAGAAAGATACGTCAATATCAGTGAGTTATTTACTGATATAATTGTTCGAAGATTTGCTTAAGAATTTCATTGTAGCTAGAATAAAGTTTATAGATTATATTGCAATTAAAAAAATTAAAATAATGATCATAATTAAGTTCTCATAAAGGTAAAAACTTTCATAAATGTGAAAATTATAAACTATTTTATAAAAACAATAGATAATATGCGATTTCATGAATTATTGAATGGTCAAAAATACGAATATTTATTTCAGTTTCTTACCTAGAACAACCATCAAACACATTCTGGACACAACACAGTTTGGTGTGGCAGACACACAGGTTTGCGACACTCCAAACAGGCTGTGTTCGTCTGTGATCGTTCTTGTATGGGAAGCTATGGCATCTAACCCTTTTCGGGAGCTTGATGTGGCCACAGGGAATATCAAGTCCATGGCAAGGATTTTGCTTGAAGGCGTCAAACAATTGTTGACGGAACAACTTTGAAGATTTCCCCGCAGACATGTCATACCGATGTTTCACTTCAAGAGCACACAAATCAAAGGCGATTTTCTTGAGGAAAGTTCGCATTGGCATCGGCTTGGAAAAGGGCATGGACGTGAATAGAATATAAGAATTTACTATTATTATTTTCAGTATCCCATGAAAGAGACACAGTGGCCAGCATCATGTCTTACAAATACAATTGGATGTAGAAAACATCTGATCAAGTGTGTCCACATCCTGCTTCGTCGAGTTTTAGAACATTTGAATTTCAGTTTTCCTCTTCTCAACATGAGAAGGATGGTGATGAAGAGAACTTACCAACATGGCCTTCTTTATTCGATTAACTTGTTGACATTGAAGTGTCAAATTGTGTTCGTAATTGAACACAGTCATTGAGTCCTTGATAGGAAGCACCTTCTCAGAAATCTGGTTGGGAATATAAGGTTTCTGTTGAGTGTTGCCACACAAGTACATGCCTTCTTTCTCGAGTGCCAAAGCAAGTGGAAGACTCGTGAAGAAATTATCCGTTGACACCATGCGGTCCGTTCGAGGAAAAGGGGCCACAAGACACACCTTAAAATTTCTCCAAGTGATGTTCCTCTCGGCACCTTGTCTGCATCTTTCCCAAGATATGGTATGTCATTACACATGTAGTGCGTGTTCGCATCTCATGTCGTACCTAGAGGAAATGTAACTAGAATTAGTTACCAATAAAATGAAAAAGGATAAAAAAATATATTTATATATTAATATATATCATACTCAATCTTCATGCTTGTATCTTCGCTCTCCCCTCGCACTGATAAGGACATGAAATAACATGTGTGTTTTTCTCACCGTTAACTGTTAACCGGTGCGGTGTCGGTTGAACATGAAATTGCCTGTTATGCCTTTAATACCCTTTTTGCCTGGACTTTATGTATATATAAACGGATGTTTTGTAATAAAGTTACTCAGTTGCTTTCATCCTGCCTTTGAGTCACAACCTTCTCTTGGCCCGTCACATTGGTGACCCTGGAAATTGACTCGCTCCTTCCGCCCTCCACCACCCCTCGCCCACACGTCATTGGTACTATGGCGGACTCCACGGAAGTTGGCACCGCCAATTCAAACTTTCATTGTTCGCCAGCGGAGAGGCGTTTGCTTGGTTTCAGCGCGCAGAAATCCAGTTCCGCAACAAGGGCGAGACTCGCTCAACCACCAAAGAAGATTATGTTCTCGCGGCACTACCCGAGGACACCTTCCCAGAAATATCCGACTGGCTTTGTGAACAAGGAGACACCCCAATAGCGTATGACGCCCTCAAAATATACCTTCTGCAACAGTACTTGCCATCGCAAGCCGCCCGTATAGCAAAGCTTTTTCAGCTCTCTCAACAACCGTTGGGGGACAAAAGGGCTTCACTCGCCCTCAGGGAAATGACCAGTATCAATTGCCTACAACCTGCGACAGAGGGCTCTCCTCGTGAGGTGAACCTACTTTGTGCCCTTTGGATATGCCGTTTACCCGAACCTGTACGCGCTGCCATACCTGATGTCGATAGTTTACCCATAAAGGACTTGATGACAAAAACCGACGCCCTTATGGACAGCCACTTCACGACCTTCAAGACCTCCTGACAAAGAGGATGTCTATTCAATGTCAACCGAAGCTGACATGAATAGTGTAGGACATACAGGCCTACCCCGTGACGTGCCGAAGCTGTGACAAAGCCACCCATCACCCACCACTTGCTCACGCCCCAACCAATGACTTATACAGCCACTTACTGGCTTCCATCGGCCGCAGTTTTGCTACTACCACTACAGATTCGGGGCAGCTGCGAAGAAATGTGTCAGGGATTGTCATTGGCAAAAAAACGTGGAAGTAGGCCATAGCTCGTGGCGGTGGCTTCCCGTGTTTCTGAAGCAAGAACGGGAGTGCGATTTTTGGTAGACACAGGTGCTTGTCGTTCTCTTTTGCCAAGGTAACTCTTCAGGACACGAAGTAGTCTGTCTACGTCTGTTGATGTAAGCCTGGTAGCTGCCAATGGATCTGCGATACCCACCTACGGTTATGAGAACCTCATATTATCGTTTGGAAACGATAAATTTAATCGTAAGTTTCTCATTGCTGACGTCATATTGCCAATCCTCGGTGTCGATTTCCTCTCTCATTTCCAACTTCTGGTCGATGTCACCCACAGACGATTTGTCAACACAGACTCGTACTTGTCGACACCTCTTCAACCCGCCCCCTCCAACCTCGCTCTCCACATCAGCGCACCCACGGATGCCTATGCCCACCTCCCCACGTCGCACCCAGAAGTTTTCCGTCCAGAACTTCACCAAACGCCCACGGCTCCTGCCAAGCATGGTATTTATCACCATATCAAGACAACGGGACCCACAGTCTTCGCAAAATTCAGACGCGTGGCACCGGAATGATTGGCAGCCGCCAAACATACGTTCGCCGAAATGGAGGAAATGGGCCTTTTCTCCACGCTCGACCTCCTGAAGCGGTATTATCAGGTGCCTATGAACCCAGAAGACATCCCCAAGACTACCATCACCACTCCGTTTGGTACAAGAACTTTTAATTACTGTTTTGGCCTTCGTAATGCTGAGGCCACTTTTCTAAGTCTCATGGATGACATCTTAGGGAACCTCCCCTTCTGTGTATGTTATGTGGACGACATAATTGTGTTCTCCTCCTCAAAAGAGGAACACCTCCGTCACCTGTGCATCGTGCTCGACTGCCTGCGACACGATGGCCTTGTAGTACGGTACGACAAGTGTACCTTTGGCGCCAACGAAGTGTCGTTCATAGGACACCGCATCACTCCTGAAGGAGTCCATCCCCTCCCTGAGAAGGTAGCAGCTGTTCAGAACCTCCCCACGCCCTCGACCGTTAAAGCTCTGCAGGAATTCTTGGGCATGATCAAATATTATCACTGTTTTCTGCCAACCATTGCCACCACTCTTGCTCCCCTCTATGCCTCCCTCAAGGGCAAGCCAAAAGACCTGAAGTGGGGTCCCCTTCAAGAAGCGGCAAAGAAGGCCCTATCAACCGCTGAATCTTTCACTTTTCCTATCCCACATGCCCCTCTCCTTCTCTTCACTGAAGCCAGTGATATCGCTATTGGTACAGTACTCGAACACGTGGTCAACGGCTCGCCCCGCCCATTGGCCTTCTTCAGCAGAAAACTGTCCAAGGCAGAATCTGGTTATTCTACTTCTGATCGGGAATTACTGGCAGTGCACCTGGCTGTCCGTCACTTTCGTCATTTCATAAAAAGTATGCCCTTCGTCATTCGCACAGACCACATGCCTCTGGTGCATGCCTTCACTAGACAGTCTGACGCCTGGTCTGCCCGTCAACGCTGACATCTCTCCGCCGTAGCTGAATACAATTGCATCCTTCAACACGTTCCTGGGAAAATGAATCCCGTTGCCGATGCCCTGTCAAGGAACACGTTGGCTGCTGTTCCACTGGGATAGGATTACAATGCCTTGGCTGAAGCCCAATGAAGAGATTCAGAGTATGTTTGTCCATCAACTGCCTTAATGCAAAGCTTAATAGTATGCGGGAGCAGTTTGATTGCCATATAATTATTACAATTTTGTACATTATCCTTCTCTTTGAATATGGGATTTAAAAAGCTATTCCTCCTTATTCCTGGCATCTTTTCTTTCTGGTGTATCTCTTTCATCATATCCCACACCATATCCACTACAAATTCTCTCATGAATTTCTAGACTTCAACTGGGATCGCATCATGTCCGTATCTTTTCCATTTTCCATCTTGCTAAGGGCAACCTTAATTTCTTCTCTATCTATATTTCTTACCATTCCTAAATTTGGATTTCAATCTGATATTTTAGATCTTGAATTTTCTTCATTTAGCAATCCTTCGAAATACTACTTCCATACTTCATATCACTAGAGTTACGCATTACCCCTCCATCCTCATTCTTTATTTGCTTAATGTGGGTAATATCTTTGGTCGCTTCATTTCTTCCTTTAGCAATCTTGTAAATCTTCTTTTGGCGTTCCTTTGTGTCCAAATGTCCATATAAATTATCCAATGCTTGTGGTTTTTACTGTGCCACCGCCACTTTTGCTTCCTTCTTTGCTAATTTACATCTCTCATTATCTTCTTCATTGTTTGTTTCACCTTACCTTTTCTTTGCATTTCGGCCTATGTCATCTCAGCAGTTATTCCCCCATGTCCAGCGGCTTTCCAGCTCTTTAGTTTATTAATGATAGCTTTAACTTCAAAAACACCGGATTCATTCATGGTCATCAAGGTCTTCCTCTGCTTCAGGTATATCAATCAAGTTATTCTCTTCATATTCCCTATTCATGACCTTACTAATGCGTTCCATCTAACGTTGCCTTTCTTCATCTTCTGTTATTATAACATATCCATCTCTCCTTTTGATGGGTATATGTTTTTTTTTTTTTCCCTCACTAGAGATTTAATTATCTATTCTGCAAAATATTCTTACACCATAGCAATTCCGTGAATTCTAATATTCCAATTAACAATTTTAAATTTTTCTTTAGTATTTATAAGCTGGGATATTGTTAGCACCCACTACGCCCGAGACTGGAGCGATCCTGTCATTTTTGTTCAACATGGACTGACTAAATCAATAGAGAATTCATTGGCTAAAACTGTCAAAAGATAGCCATTTTCTTGTGATGAGCTGCGCCTATCGAACTAAGGCAAGTGACCCCTGCCATTCCATTGTAATTCCAGTAAGATCATCTGCCAGGCATCAGGAGTGAAAGCCAAAAAGACATCATGTCTATCGCCTTCAAACCAATCCGTTACCCTACTGCCATTGACTTCATCAAAATTTGGGTGGGCATTTCCTCCGCACACAGATTTCTTTTTATTCCAACATGTTGCTTATCCGCTTGTATAACCGTTTGCTAACATGGGTTGCTCAAAGCCTATTTATTAAACTATGATTAGATCAACCAATATACAAAAGCGTTAAAAAACGATAAAACACGTGTCGTCACTAAATAATGAATGCAGAAACTTAAATGCATTTCCCCTATTATTATGAAAACTATCTGCCGGACAGTTCTTCTGGATAGAAGATATCTTCGATTTTGAATGCAAACAAGTCACTCCATATTCATCATAAACGTAGAGCAAAATTCACAAGTACTCTCTCTCTCTCTCTCTCTCTCTCTCTCTCTCTCTCTCTCTCTCTCTCTCTCTCTTATATATATATATATATATATATATATATATATATATATATATATATATATATATATATATATATATATATATATGTATTATACATACATATATATATATATATATATATATATATATATATATATATATATAGCCAGAGATGATTCATTTATTTCAGAGGCCTATTTATGGGAGGGAAGATCAGCCTCCTCCTCCTCATCCCCACAAACAACCCAGCAGGTTCCTCCCCCAAATGCTCCCCGCCCCTGGACCATTATTACCCTCGTATGTTACACCACCGCAAATCAAGTCTCAAGATGGCCGAGGGACAATAATAACAATTAGAATAGCACCAACTTATACCTGCGTGTCGTAAGAGGCGACTAAAATGTACGGGACGAGGGTGTTGGGAACCCACTCTTTTGTATTATATACTCCTTTGAGATATCGAAGAGGTAGAGCGGGGGTGGAGTGTGACTGCTCCCTACACTCTAGGTTTGGCGTATGTGAATGTGCGTGGTTGTAGTACAATAGAGAGAAAAAAATATGAGAAAGGAAGTATGTTTAAGAATAGAAGGATGGATGTATTGGCTTTCTGTGAGACAAATATAAAAAGGAAGGGTGAAGTGATGTTTGGTGAAGTGACTGGTGGAGTGTCTGGGATTGAAAGGGGAAGAGCAAGAGAGGGTGTGGCTTTATTGATGAGTGAATGGATGATAGGTAAAGTAGTGGAATGGAAGGAGATATCATCTAAGCTTATGAGGGTAAGGGTTAGGTTTGGTAGGGAATGTTGGCCTTTTGTTGGTGAGTATGGGGCAGGTTATGAGAAAAGTTAAGGGGAGCAGAATGAGTTCTGGAATGAATTAACTAGGTCTGTAGAAAGACTGGGTAGAAAGAATTATGTAGATGTCATGGGTGACTTAAATGCTAGAGTGGGTGCTGGGAGGTAGAAGGTGTCATTGGGAAGTATGGCGTACCAGATGAAAATGAGAGTGATGAGACTGGTAGATATGTATATTGAGCAAGAGATGGTGATAAGTTCTAGCTTTTTCGAAAAGAAAGTTAAAAACAAGTATACATGGGTAAGAGTTGCAAATAGAAGAGTGGTAGAAAGGGCTTTAATGGATTATGTGTTGATAACTAAAAGAATGTTTGGAAGACTGAAAGACGTGCACGTGTTTAGGGGTATGGCTAACGGTATGTCTGATAATTTTTTTGGTGGAAGGAAAATTAGTTGTAGCAACAGGTTGGAGGTAAAAGGGAGACAGTGAGGATTGAAGGGTTAATAAAACCGGAGGTAAAAAGTGAATATCAAGAAAGGATGAAAATAGCATATGACAGAGTAAAAGTAAGAGAAAATGGTAATGTAGAGGAGGAGTGGAAGTTAGTAAAATAAAATTTTGTTGGGATTGCAAGTGATATGTGTGGAAAGAAGTTCGTTCGAGGCAGCATGAGGAAGGTTAGTGAATGGTGGATGAAGGAGTGAATGTAAAACGGAAAGAGAAAAAGAGGGCATTTTAAGAATGGCTGCAGAGAAATAGTGTAGAGAAGTATGAAAGATATAGAGAGAAGAATGTAGAAGTAAAGTGCAAGGTAACTGATTCAAAGAGGGTGGCTGACTTGAGGTGGGGTCAGGTGTTGAGTCGTTCATATGAAGAAAATACGAAGAAATTTTGGAAAGAAGTGAATAGAATAAGGAAGGCTGGTTCAAGAATGTAAGAGACAGTGAAAGATTGAAATGTAAGGTTGTTAAAGGGAGAGGAGGCAAGGAAAAGGTATTCTTACACCATAGCAATTCCGTGAATTCTAATATTCCAATTACCAATTTTAGATTTTTCTTTAGTATTTATATGCTGGGATATTGTTAGCACCCACTACGCCCGACACTGGAGCGATCCTGTCATTTTTGTTCAACATGGACTGACTAAATCAATAGAGAATTCATTGGCTAAAACTGTCAAAAGATAGCCATTTTCTTGTGATGAGCTGCGCCTATCGAACTAAGGCAAGTGACCCCTGCCATTCCATTGTAATTCCAGTAAGATCATCTGCCAGGCATCAGGAGTGAAAGCCAAAAAGACATCATGTCTATCGCCTTCAAACCAATCCGTTACCCTACTGCCATTGACTTCATCAAAATTTGGGTGGGCATTTCCTCCGCACACAGATTTCTTTTTATTCCAACATGTTGCTTATCCGCTTGAATAACCGTTTGCTAACATGGGTTGCTCAAAGCCTATTTATTAAACTATGATTAGATCAACCAATATACAAAAGCGTTAAAAAACGATAAAACACGTGTCGTCACTAAATAATGAATGCAGAAACTTAAATGCATTTCCCCTATTATTATGAAAACTATCTGCCGGACAGTTCTTCTGGATAGAAGATATCTTCGATTTTGAATGCAAACAAGTCACTCCATATTCATCATAAACGTAGAGCAAAATTCACAAGTACTCTCTCTCTCTCTCTCTCTCTCTCTCTCTCTCTCTCTCTCTCTCTCTCTCTCTCTCTCTCTCTCTCTCTCTCTCTCTATATATATATATATATATATATATATATATATATACATATATATATATATATATATATATATATATATATATATATATATATATATATATATATATATATATATATATATATATGTGTGTGTGTGTGTGAATTATACATACATATATATATATATATATATATATATATATATATACATATATATATATATATATATATATATATATATATATATATATATATATATATATATATATATAGCCAGAGATGATTCATTTATTCCAGAGGCCTATTTATGGGAGGGAAGATCAGCCTCCTCCTCCTCATCCCCACAAACAACCCAGCAGGTTCCTCCCCCAAATGCTCCCCGCCCCTGGACCATTATTACCCTCGTATGTTACACCACCGCAAATCAAGTCTCAAGATGGCCGAGGGACCATAATAACAATTAGAATAGCACCAACTTATACCTGCGTGTCGTAAGAGGCGACTAAAATGTACGGGACGAGGGTGTTGGGAACCCACTCTTTTGTATTATATAGTCCTTTGAGATATCAAAGAGGTAGAGCGGGGGTGGAGTGTGACTGCTCCCTACACTCTAGGTTTGGCGTATGTGAATGTGCGTGGTTGTAGTACAATAGAGAGAAAAAAATGTGAGATTGGAAGTATGTTTAAGAATAGAAGGATGGATGTATTGGCTTTCTGTGAGACAAATATAAAAAGGAAGGGTGAAGTGATGTTTGGTGAAGTGACTGGTGGAGTGTCTGGGATTGAAAGGGGAAGAGCAAGAGAGGGTGTGGCTTTATTGATGAGTGAATGGATGATAGGTAAAGTAGTGGAATGGAAGGAGATATCATCTAAGCTTATGAGGGTAAGGGTTAGGTTTGGTAGGGAATGTTGGCCTTTTGTTGGTGAGTATGGGGCAGGTTATGAGAAAAGTTAAGGGGAGCAGAATGAGTTCTGGAATGAATTAACTAGGTCTGTAGAAAGACTGGGTAGAAGGAATTATGTAGATGTCATGGGTGACTTAAATGCTAGAGTGGGTGCTGGGAGGTAGAAGGTGTCATTGGGAAGTATGGCGTACCAGATGAAAATGAGAGTGATGAGACTGGTAGATATGTATATTGAGCAAGAGATGGTGATAAGTTCTAGCTTTTTCGAAAAGAAAGTTAAAAACAAGTATACATGGGTAAGAGTTGCAAATAGAAGAGTGGTAGAAAGGGCTTTAATGGATTATGTGTTGATAACTAAAAGAATGTTTGGAAGACTGAAAGACGTGCACGTGTTTAGGGGTATGGCTAACGGTATGTCTGATAATTTTTTTGGTGGAAGGAAAATTAGTTGTAGCAACAGGTTGGAGGTAAAAGGGAGACAGTGAGGATTGAAGGGTTAATAAAACCGGAGGTAAAAAGTGAATATCAAGAAAGGATGAAAATAGCATATGACAGAGTAAAAGTAAGAGAAAATGGTAATGTAGAGGAGGAGTGGAAGTTAGTAAAATAAAATTTTGTTGGGATTGCAAGTGATATGTGTGGAAAGAAGTTCGTTCGAGGCAGCATGAGGAAGGTTAGTGAATGGTGGATGAAGGAGTGAATGTAAAACGGAAAGAGAAAAAGAGGGCATTTTAAGAATGGCTGCAGAGAAATAGTGTAGAGAAGTATGAAAGATATAGAGAGAAGAATGTAGAAGTAAAGTGCAAGGTAACTGATTCAAAGAGGGTGGCTGACTTGAGGTGGGGTCAGGTGTTGAGTCGTTCATATGAAGAAAATACGAAGAAATTTTGGAAAGAAGTGAATAGAATAAGGAAGGCTGGTTCAAGAATGTAAGAGACAGTGAAAGATTGAAATGTAAGGTTGTTAAAGGGAGAGGAGGCAAGGAAAAGGTATTCTTACACCATAGCAATTCCGTGAATTCTAATATTCCAATTACCAATTTTAGATTTTTCTTTAGTATTTATATGCTGGGATATTGTTAGCACCCACTACGCCCGACACTGGAGCGATCCTGTCATTTTTGTTCAACATGGACTGACTAAATCAATAGAGAATTCATTGGCTAAAACTGTCAAAAGATAGCCATTTTCTTGTGATGAGCTGCGCCTATCGAACTAAGGCAAGTGACCCCTGCCATTCCATTGTAATTCCAGTAAGATTATCTGCCAGGCATCAGGAGTGAAAGCCAAAAAGACATCATGTCTATCGCCTTCAAACCAATCCGTTACCCTACTGCCATTGACTTCATCAAAATTTGGGTGGGCATTTCCTCCGCACACAGATTTCTTTTTATTCCAACATGTTGCTTATCCGCTTGAATAACCGTTTGCTAACATGGGTTGCTCAAAGCCTATTTATTAAACTATGATTAGATCAACCAATATACAAAAGCGTTAAAAAACGATAAAACACGTGTCGTCACTAAATAATGAATGCAGAAACTTAAATGCATTTCCCCTATTATTATGAAAACTATCTGCCGGACAGTTCTTCTGGATAGAAGATATCTTCGATTTTGAATGCAAACAAGTCACTCCATATTCATCATAAACGTAGAGCAAAATTCACAAGTACTCTCTCTCTCTCTCTCTCTCTCTCTCTCTCTCTCTCTCTCTCTCTCTCTCTCTCTCTCTCTCTCTATATATATATATATATATATATATATATACATATATATATATATATATATATATATATATATATATATATATATATATATATATATATATGTGTGTGTGTGTGTGAATTATACATACACACATATATATATATATATATATATATATATATATATATATATATATATATATATATATAAATATATACATATATATATATATATATATATATATATATATAAATATATATATATATATATATATATATATATATATATATAGCCAGAGATGATTCATTTATTCCAGAGGCCTATTTATGGGAGGGAAGATCAGCCTCCTCCTCCTCATCCCCACAAACAACCCAGCAGGTTCCTCCCCCAAATGCTCCCCGCCCCTGGACCATTATTACCCTCGTATGTTACACCACCGCAAATCAAGTCTCAAGATGGCCGAGGGACCATAATAACAATTAGAATAGCACCAACTTATACCTGCGTGTCGTAAGAGGCGACTAAAATGTACGGGACGAGGGTGTTGGGAACCCACTCTTTTGTATTATATAGTCCTTTGAGATATCGAAGAGGTAGAGCGGGGGTGGAGTGTGACTGCTCCCTACACTCTAGGTTTGGCGTATGTGAATGTGCGTGGTTGTAGTACAATAGAGAGAAAAAAATGTGAGATTGGAAGTATGTTTAAGAATAGAAGGATGGATGTATTGGCTTTCTGTGAGACAAATATAAAAAGGAAGGGTGAAGTGATGTTTGGTGAAGTGACTGGTGGAGTGTCTGGGATTGAAAGGGGAAGAGCAAGAGAGGGTGTGGCTTTATTGATGAGTGAATGGATGATAGGTAAAGTAGTGGAATGGAAGGAGATATCATCTAAGCTTATGAGGGTAAGGGTTAGGTTTGGTAGGGAATGTTGGCCTTTTGTTGGTGAGTATGGGGCAGGTTATGAGAAAAGTTAAGGGGAGCAGAATGAGTTCTGGAATGAATTAACTAGGTCTGTAGAAAGACTGGGTAGAAGGAATTATGTAGATGTCATGGGTGACTTAAATGCTAGAGTGGGTGCTGGGAGGTAGAAGGTGTCATTGGGAAGTATGGCGTACCAGATGAAAATGAGAGTGATGAGACTATTAGATATGTATATTGAGCAAGAGATGGTGATAAGTTCTAGCTTTTTCGAAAAGAAAGTTAAAAACAAGTATACATGGGTAAGAGTTGCAAATAGAAGAGTGGTAGAAAGGGCTTTAATGGATTATGTGTTGATAACTAAAAGAATGTTTGGAAGACTGAAAGACGTGCACGTATTTAGGGGTATGGCTAACGGTATGTCTGATAATTTTTTTGGTGGAAGGAAAATTAGTTGAAGCAACAGGTTGGGGGTAAAAGGGAGACAGTGAGGATTGAAGGGTTAATAAAACCGGAGGTAAAAAGTGAATATCAAGAAAGGATGAAAATAGCATATGACAGAGTAAAAGTAAGAGAAAATGGTAATGTAGAGGAGGAGTGGAAGTTAGTAAAATAAAATTTTGTTGGGATTGCAAGTGATATGTGTGGAAAGAAGTTCGTTCGAGGCAGCATGAGGAAGGTTAGTGAATGGTGGATGAAGGAGTGAATGTAAAACGGAAAGAGAAAAAGAGGGCATTTTAAGAATGGCTGCAGAGAAATAGTGTAGAGAAGTATGAAAGATATAGAGAGAAGAATGTAGAAGTAAAGTGCAAGGTAACTGATTCAAAGAGGGTGGCTGACTTGAGGTGGGGTCAGGTGTTGAGTCGTTCATATGAAGAAAATACGAAGAAATTTTGGAAAGAAGTGAATAGAATAAGGAAGGCTGGTTCAAGAATGTAAGAGACAGTGAAAGATTGAAATGTAAGGTTGTTAAAGGGAGAGGAGGCAAGGAAAAGGTATTCTTACACCAGAGCAATTCCGTGAATTCTAATATTCCAATTACCAATTTTAGATTTTTCTTTAGTATTTATAAGCTGGGATATTGTTAGCACCCACTACGCCCGAGACTGGAGCGATCCTGTCATTTTTGTTCAACATGGACTGACTAAATCAATAGAGAATTCATTGGCTAAAACTGTCAAAAGATAGCCATTTTCTTGTGATGAGCTGCGCCTATCGAACTAAGGCAAGTGACCCCTGCCATTCCATTGTAATTCCAGTAAGATCATCTGCCAGGCATCAGGAGTGAAAGCCAAAAAGACATCATGTCTATCGCCTTCAAACCAATCCGTTACCCTACTGCCATTGACTTCATCAAAATTTGGGTGGGCATTTCCTCCGCACACAGATTTCTTTTTATTCCAACATGTTGCTTATCCGCTTGTATAACCGTTTGCTAACATGGGTTGCTCAAAGCCTATTTATTAAACTATGATCAGATCAATCAATACACAAAAGCGTTAAAAAACGATAAAACACGTGTCGTCACTAAATAATGAATGCAGAAACTTAAATGCATTTCCCCTATTATTATGAAAACTACCTGCCGGACAGTTCTTCTGGATAGAAGATATCTTCGATTTTGAATGCAAACAAGTCACTCCATATTCATCATAAACGTAGAGCAAAATTCACAAGTACTCTCTCTCTCTCTCCCTCTCTCTCTCTTTTCTCTCATATATATATATATATATATATATATATATATATATATATATATATATATGTATATATATATATATATATATATATATATATATATATATATATATATATATAGCCAGAGATGATTCATTTATTCCAGAGGCCTATTTATGGGAGGGAAGATCAGCCTCCTCCTCCTCATCCCCACAAACAACCCAGCAGGTTCCTCCCCCAAATGCTCCCCGCCCCTGGACCATTATTACCCTCGTATGTTACACCACCGCAAATCATGTCTCAAGATGGCCGAGGGACCATAATAACAATTAGAATAGCACCAACTTATACCTGCGTGTCGTAAGAGGCGACTAAAATGTACGGGACGAGGGTGTTGGGAACCCACTCTTTTGTATTATATACTCCTTTGAGATATCGAAGAGGTAGAGCGGGGGTGGAGTGTGACTGCTCCCTACACTCTAGGTTTGGCGTATGTGAATGTGCGTGGTTGTAGTACAATAGAGAGAAAAAAATGTGAGATTGGAAGTATGTTTAAGAATAGAAGGATGGATGTATTGGCTTTCTGTGAGACAAATATAAAAAGGAAGGGTGAAGTGATGTTTGGTGAAGTGACTGGTGGAGTGTCTGGGATTGAAAGGGGAAGAGCAAGAGAGGGTGTGGCTTTATTGATGAGTGAATGGATGATAGGTAAAGTAGTGGAATGGAAGGAGATATCATCTAAGCTTATGAGGGTAAGGGTTAGGTTTGGTAGGGAATGTTGGCCTTTTGTTGGTGAGTATGGGGCAGGTTATGAGAAAAGTTAAGGGGAGCAGAATGAGTTCTGGAATGAATTAACTAGGTCTGTAGAAAGACTTGGTAGAAGGAATTATGTAGATGTCATGGGTGACTTAAATGCTAGAGTGGGTGCTGGGAGGTAGAAGGTGTCATTGGGAAGTATGGCGTACCAGATGAAAATGAGAGTGATGAGACTGGTAGATATGTATATTGAGCAAGAGATGGTGATAAGTTCTAGCTTTTCGAAAAGAAAGTTAAAAACAAGTATATATGGGTAAGAGTTGCAAATAGAAGAGTGGTAGAAAGGGCTTTAATGGATTATGTGTTGATAACTAAAAGAATGTTTGGAAGACTGAAAGACGTGCACGTGTTTAGGGGTATGGCTAACGGTATGTCTGATAATTTTTTTGGTGGAAGGAAAATTAGTTGTAGCAACAGGTTGGGGGTAAAAGGGAGACAGTGAGGATTGAAGGGTTAATAAAACCGGAGGTAAAAAGTGAATATCAAGAAAGGATGAAAATAGCATATGACAGAGTAAAAGTAAGAGAAAATGGTAATGTAGAGGAGGAGTGGAAGTTAGTAAAATAAAATTTTGTTGGGATTGCAAGTGATATGTGTGGAAAGAAGTTCGTTCGAGGCAGCATGAGGAAGGTTAGTGAATGGTGGATGAAGGAGTGAATGTAAAACGGAAAGAGAAAAAGAGGGCATTTTAAGAATGGCTGCAGAGAAATAGTGTAGAGAAGTATGAAAGATATAGAGAGAAGAATGTAGAAGTAAAGTGCAAGGTAACTGATTCAAAGAGGGTGGTTGACTTGAGGTGGGGTCAGGTGTTGAGTCGTTCATATGAAGAAAATACGAAGAAATTTTGGAAAGAAGTGAATAGAATAAGGAAGGCTGGTTCAAGAATGTAAGAGACAGTGAAAGATTGAAATATAAGGTTGTTAAAGGGAGAGGAGGCAAGGAAAAGGTATTCTTACACCATAGCAATTCCGTGAATTCTAATATTCCAATTACCAATTTTAGATTTTTCTTTAGTATTTATAAGCTGGGATATTGTTAGCACCCACTACGCCCGAGACTGGAGCGATCCTGTCATTTTTGTTCAACATGGACTGACTAAATCAATAGAGAATTCATTGGCTAAAACTGTCAAAAGATAGCCATTTTCTTGTGATGAGCTGCGCCTATCGAACTAAGGCAAGTGACCCCTGCCATTCCATTGTAATTCCAGTAAGATCATCTGCCAGGCATCAGGAGTGAAAGCCAAAAAGACATCATGTCTATCGCCTTCAAACCAATCCGTTACCCAACTGCCATTGACTTCATCAAAATTTGGGTGGGCATTTCCTCCGCACACAGATTTCTTTTTATTCCAACATGTTGCTTATCCGCTTGTATAACCGTTTGCTAACATGGGTTGCTCAAAGCCTATTTATTAAACTATGATTAGATCAACCAATATACAAAAGCGTTAAAAAACGATAAAACACGTGTGGTCACTAAATAATGAATGCAGAAACTTAAATGCATTTCCCCTATTATTATGAAAACTATCTGCCGGACAGTTCTTCTGGATAGAAGATATCTTCTATTTTGAATGCAAACAAGTCACTCCATATTCATCATAAACGTAGAGCAAAATTCACAAGTACTCTCTCTCTCTCTCTCTCTCTCTCTCTCTCTCTCTCTCTCTCTCTCTCTCTCTCTCTCTCTCTCTCTCTCTCTCTCTCTCTCTCTCTCATATATATATATATATATATGTATATATATATATATATATATATATATATATATATATATATATATATATATATATATATATATATATATATATATATATACATATATATATATATATATATATATATATATATATATATATATATGTATATATATATATATATATATATATATATATATATATATATATATATATATATATATATATATATATATATAGCCAGAGATGATTCATTTATTCCAGAGGCCTATTTATGGGAGGGAAGATCAGCCTCCTCCTCCTCATCCCCACAAACAACCCAGCAGGTTCCTCCCCCTGGACCATTATTACCCTCGTATGTTACACCACCGCAAATCAAGTCTCAAGATGGCCGAGGGACCATAATAACAATTAGAATAGCACCAACTTATACCTGCGTGTCGTAAGAGGCGACTAAAATGTACGGGACGAGGGTGTTGGGAACCCACTCTTTTGTATTATATACTCCTTTGAGATATCGAAGAGGTAGAGCGGGGGTGGAGTGTGACTGCTCCCTACACTCTAGGTTTGGCGTATGTGAATGTGCGTGGTTGTAGTACAATAGAGAGAAAAAAATGTGAGATTGGAAGTATGTTTAAGAATAGAAGGATGGATGTATTGGCTTTCTGTGAGACAAATATAAAAAGGAAGGGTGAAGTGATGTTTGGTGAAGTGACTGGTGGAGTGTCTGGGATTGAAAGGGGAAGAGCAAGAGAGGGTGTGGCTTTATTGATGAGTGAATGGATGATAGGTAAAGTAGTGGAATGGAAGGAGATATCATCTAAGCTTATGAGGGTAAGGGTTAGGTTTGGTAGGGAATGTTGGCCTTTTGTTGGTGAGTATGGGGCAGGTTATGAGAAAAGTTAAGGGGAGCAGAATGAGTTCTGGAATGAATTAACTAGGTCTGTAGAAAGACTGGGTAGAAGGAATTATGTAGATGTCATGGGTGACTTAAATGCTAGAGTGGGTGCTGGGAGGTAGAAGGTGTCATTGGGAAGTATGGCGTACCAGATGAAAATGAGAGTGATGAGACTGGTAGATATGTATATTGAGCAAGAGATGGTGATAAGTTCTAGCTTTTTCGAAAAGAAAGTTAAAAACAAGTATACATGGGTAAGAGTTGCAAATAGAAGAGTGGTAGAAAGGGCTTTAATGGATTATGTGTTGATAACTAAAAGAATGTTTGGAAGACTGAAAGACGTGCACGTGTTTAGGGGTATGGCTAACGGTATGTCTGATAATTTTTTTGGTGGAAGGAAAATTAGTTGAAGCAACAGGTTGGGGGTAAAAGGGAGACAGTGAGGATTGAAGGGTTAATAAAACCGGAGGTAAAAAGTGAATATCAAGAAAGGATGAAAATAGCATATGACAGAGTAAAAGTAAGAGAAAATGGTAATGTAGAGGAGGAGTGGAAGTTAGTAAAATAAAATTTTGTTGGGATTGCAAGTGATATGTGTGGAAAGAAGTTCGTTCGAGGCAGCATGAGGAAGGTTAGTGAATGGTGGATGAAGGAGTGAATGTAAAACGGAAAGAGAAAAAGAGGGCATTTTAAGAATGGCTGCAGAGAAATAGTGTAGAGAAGTATGAAAGATATAGAGAGAAGAATGTAGAAGTAAAGTGCAAGGTAACTGATTCAAAGAGGGTGGCTGACTTGAGGTGGGGTCAGGTGTTGAGTCGTTCATATGAAGAAAATACGAAGAAATTTTGGAAAGAAGTGAATAGAATAAGGAAGGCTGGTTCAAGAATGTAAGAGACAGTGAAAGATTGAAATGTAAGGTTGTTAAAGGGAGAGGAGGCAAGGAAAAGGTATTCTTACACCAGAGCAATTCCGTGAATTCTAATATTCCAATTACCAATTTTAGATTTTTCTTTAGTATTTATAAGCTGGGATATTGTTAGCACCCACTACGCCCGAGACTGGAGCGATCCTGTCATTTTTGTTCAACATGGACTGACTAAATCAATAGAGAATTCATTGGCTAAAACTGTCAAAAGATAGCCATTTTCTTGTGATGAGCTGCGCCTATCGAACTAAGGCAAGTGACCCCTGCCATTCCATTGTAATTCCAGTAAGATCATCTGCCAGGCATCAGGAGTGAAAGCCAAAAAGACATCATGTCTATCGCCTTCAAACCAATCCGTTACCCTACTGCCATTGACTTCATCAAAATTTGGGTGGGCATTTCCTCCGCACACAGATTTCTTTTTATTCCAACATGTTGCTTATCCGCTTGTATAACCGTTTGCTAACATGGGTTGCTCAAAGCCTATTTATTAAACTATGATCAGATCAACCAATATACAAAAGCGTTAAAAAACGATAAAACACGTGTCGTCACTAAATAATGAATGCAGAAACTTAAATGCATTTCCCCTATTATTATGAAAACTACCTGCCGGACAGTTCTTCTGGATAGAAGATATCTTCGATTTTGAATGCAAACAAGTCACTCCATATTCATCATAAACGTAGAGCAAAATTCACAAGTACTCTCTCTCTCTCTCCCTCTCTCTCTCTTTTCTCTCATATATATATATATATATATATATATATATATATATATATATATATATATATATATATATATATATATATATATATATATATGTATATATATATATATATATATATATATATATATATATATATATATATATATATATATATAGCCAGAGATGATTCATTTATTCCAGAGGCCTATTTATGGGAGGGAAGATCAGCCTCCTCCTCCTCATCCCCACAAACAACCCAGCAGGTTCCTCCCCCAAATGCTCCCCGCCCCTGGACCATTATTACCCTCGTATGTTACACCACCGCAAATCAAGTCTCAAGATGGCCGAGGGACCATAATAACAATTAGAATAGCACCAACTTATACCTGCGTGTCGTAAGAGGCGACTAAAATGTACGGGACGAGGGTGTTGGGAACCCACTCTTTTGTATTATATACTCCTTTGAGATATCGAAGAGGTAGAGCGGGGGTGGAGTGTGACTGCTCCCTACACTCTAGGTTTGGCGTATGTGAATGTGCGTGGTTGTAGTACAATAGAGAGAAAAAAATGTGAGATTGGAAGTATGTTTAAGAATAGAAGGATGGATGTATTGGCTTTCTGTGAGACAAATATAAAAAGGAAGGGTGAAGTGATGTTTGGTGAAGTGACTGGTGGAGTGTCTGGGATTGAAAGGGGAAGAGCAAGAGAGGGTGTGGCTTTATTGATGAGTGAATGGATGATAGGTAAAGTAGTGGAATGGAAGGAGATATCATCTAAGCTTATGAGGGTAAGGGTTAGGTTTGGTAGGGAATGTTGGCCTTTTGTTGGTGAGTATGGGGCAGGTTATGAGAAAAGTTAAGGGGAGCAGAATGAGTTCTGGAATGAATTAACTAGGTCTGTAGAAAGACTTGGTAGAAGGAATTATGTAGATGTCATGGGTGACTTAAATGCTAGAGTGGGTGCTGGGAGGTAGAAGGTGTCATTGGGAAGTATGGCGTACCAGATGAAAATGAGAGTGATGAGACTGGTAGATATGTATATTGAGCAAGAGATGGTGATAAGTTCTAGCTTTTCGAAAAGAAAGTTAAAAACAAGTATACATGGGTAAGAGTTGCAAATAGAAGAGTGGTAGAAAGGGCTTTAATGGATTATGTGTTGATAACTAAAAGAATGTTTGGAAGACTGAAAGACGTGCACGTGTTTAGGGGTATGGCTAACGGTATGTCTGATAATTTTTTTGGTGGAAGGAAAATTAGTTGTAGCAACAGGTTGGGGGTAAAAGGGAGACAGTGAGGATTGAAGGGTTAATAAAACCGGAGGTAAAAAGTGAATATCAAGAAAGGATGAAAATAGCATATGACAGAGTAAAAGTAAGAGAAAATGGTAATGTAGAGGAGGAGTGGAAGTTAGTAAAATAAAATTTTGTTGGGATTGCAAGTGATATGTGTGGAAAGAAGTTCGTTCGAGGCAGCATGAGGAAGGTTAGTGAATGGTGGATGAAGGAGTGAATGTAAAACGGAAAGAGAAAAAGAGGGCATTTTAAGAATGGCTGCAGAGAAATAGTGTAGAGAAGTATGAAAGATATAGAGAGAAGAATGTAGAAGTAAAGTGCAAGGTAACTGATTCAAAGAGGGTGGTTGACTTGAGGTGGGGTCAGGTGTTGAGTCGTTCATATGAAGAAAATACGAAGAAATTTTGGAAAGAAGTGAATAGAATAAGGAAGGCTGGTTCAAGAATGTAAGAGACAGTGAAAGATTGAAATATAAGGTTGTTAAAGGGAGAGGAGGCAAGGAAAAGGTATTCTTACACCATAGCAATTCCGTGAATTCTAATATTCCAATTACCAATTTTAGATTTTTCTTTAGTATTTATAAGCTGGGATATTGTTAGCACCCACTACGCCCGAGACTGGAGCGATCCTGTCATTTTTGTTCAACATGGACTGACTAAATCAATAGAGAATTCATTGGCTAAAACTGTCAAAAGATAGCCATTTTCTTGTGATGAGCTGCGCCTATCGAACTAAGGCAAGTGACCCCTGCCATTCCATTGTAATTCCAGTAAGATCATCTGCCAGGCATCAGGAGTGAAAGCCAAAAAGACATCATGTCTATCGCCTTCAAACCAATCCGTTACCCTACTGCCATTGACTTCATCAAAATTTGGGTGGGCATTTCCTCCGCACACAGATTTCTTTTTATTCCAACATGTTGCTTATCCGCTTGTATAACCGTTTGCTAACATGGGTTGCTCAAAGCCTATTTATTAAACTATGATTAGATCAACCAATATACAAAAGCGTTAAAAAACGATAAAACACGTGTCGTCACTAAATAATGAATGCAGAAACTTAAATGCATTTCCCCTATTATTATGAAAACTATCTGCCGGACAGTTCTTCTGGATAGAAGATATCTTCTATTTTGAATGCAAACAAGTCACTCCATATTCATCATAAACGTAGAGCAAAATTCACAAGTACTCTCTCTCTCTCTCTCTCTCTCTCTCTCTCTCTCTCTCTCTCTCTCTCTCTCTCTCTCTCTCTCTCATATATATATATATATGTATATATATATATATATATATATATATATATATATATATATATATATATATATATATATATATATATATATATACATATATATATATATATATATATATATATATATATATATATGTATATATATATATATATATATATATATATATATATATATATATATATATATATATATATATATATAGCCAGAGATGATTCATTTATTCCAGAGGCCTATTTATGGGAGGGAAGATCAGCCTCCTCCTCCTCATCCCCACAAACAACCCAGCAGGTTCCTCCCCCAAATGCTCCCCGCCCCTGGACCATTATTACCCTCGTATGTTACACCACCGCAAATCAAGTCTCAAGATGGCCGAGGGACCATAATAACAATTAGAATAGCACCAACTTATACCTGCGTGTCGTAAGAGGCGACTAAAATGTACGGGACGAGGGTGTTGGGAACCCACTCTTTTGTATTATATACTCCTTTGAGATATCGAAGAGGTAGAGCGGGGGTGGAGTGTGACTGCTCCCTACACTCTAGGTTTGGCGTATGTGAATGTGCGTGGTTGTAGTACAATAGAGAGAAAAAAATGTGAGATTGGAAGTATGTTTAAGAATAGAAGGATGGATGTATTGGCTTTCTGTGAGACAAATATAAAAAGGAAGGGTGAAGTGATGTTTGGTGAAGTGACTGGTGGAGTGTCTGGGATTGAAAGGGGAAGAGCAAGAGAGGGTGTGGCTTTATTGATGAGTGAATGGATGATAGGTAAAGTAGTGGAATGGAAGGAGATATCATCTAAGCTTATGAGGGTAAGGGTTAGGTTTGGTAGGGAATGTTGGCCTTTTGTTGGTGAGTATGGGGCAGGTTATGAGAAAAGTTAAGGGGAGCAGAATGAGTTCTGGAATGAATTAACTAGGTCTGTAGAAAGACTGGGTAGAAGGAATTATGTAGATGTCATGGGTGACTTAAATGCTAGAGTGGGTGCTGGGAGGTAGAAGGTGTCATTGGGAAGTATGGCGTACCAGATGAAAATGAGAGTGATGAGACTGGTAGATATGTATATTGAGCAAGAGATGGTGATAAGTTCTAGCTTTTTCGAAAAGAAAGTTAAAAACAAGTATACATGGGTAAGAGTTGCAAATAGAAGAGTGGTAGAAAGGGCTTTAATGGATTATGTGTTGATAACTAAAAGAATGTTTGGAAGACTGAAAGACGTGCACGTGTTTAGGGGTATGGCTAACGGTATGTCTGATAATTTTTTTGGTGGAAGGAAAATTAGTTGAAGCAACAGGTTGGGGGTAAAAGGGAGACAGTGAGGATTGAAGGGTTAATAAAACCGGAGGTAAAAAGTGAATATCAAGAAAGGATGAAAATAGCATATGACAGAGTAAAAGTAAGAGAAAATGGTAATGTAGAGGAGGAGTGGAAGTTAGTAAAATAAAATTTTGTTGGGATTGCAAGTGATATGTGTGGAAAAAAGTTCGTTCAAGGCAGCATGAGGAAGGTTAGTGAATGGTGGATGAAGGAGTGAATGTAAAACGGAAAGAGAAAAAGAGGGCATTTTAAGAATGGCTGCAGAGAAATAGTGTAGAGAAGTATGAAAGATATAGAGAGAAGAATGTAGAAGTAAAGTGCAAGGTAACTGATTCAAAGAGGGTGGCTGACTTGAGGTGGGGTCAGGTGTTGAGTCGTTCATATGAAGAAAATACGAAGAAATTTTGGAAAGAAGTGAATAGAATAAGGAAGGCTGGTTCAAGAATGTAAGAGACAGTGAAAGATTGAAATGTAAGGTTGTTAAAGGGAGAGGAGGCAAGGAAAAGGTATTCTTACACCAGAGCAATTCCGTGAATTCTAATATTCCAATTACCAATTTTAGATTTTTCTTTAGTATTTATAAGCTGGGATATTGTTAGCACCCACTACGCCCGAGACTGGAGCGATCCTGTCATTTTTGTTCAACATGGACTGACTAAATAAATAGAGAATTCATTGGCTAAAACTGTCAAAAGATAGCCATTTTCTTGTGATGAGCTGCGCCTATCGAACTAAGGCAAGTGACCCCTGCCAT
Organism: Palaemon carinicauda; assembly: GCF_036898095.1. Taxonomy (NCBI): domain Eukaryota; kingdom Metazoa; phylum Arthropoda; class Malacostraca; order Decapoda; family Palaemonidae; genus Palaemon; species Palaemon carinicauda. Next base: position 62,226,101 of record NC_090737.1, read on the forward strand.
TCCATTGTAATTCCAGTAAGATCATCTGCCAGGCATCAGGTGTGAAAGCCAAAAAGACATCATGTCTATCGCCTTCAAACCAATCCGTTACCCTACTGCCATTGACTTCATCAAAATTTGGGTGGGCATTTCCTCCGCACACAGATTTCTTTTTATTCCAACATGTTGCTTATCCGCTTGTATAACCGTTTGCTAACATGGGTTGCTCAAAGCCTATTTATTAAACTATGATTAGATCAACCAATATACAAAAGCGTTAAAAAACGATAAAACACGTGTCGTCACTAAATAATGAATGCAGAAACTTAAATGCATTTCCCCTATTATTATGAAAATTATCTGCCGGACAGTTCTTCTGGATAGAAGATATCTTCGATTTTGAATGCAAACAAGTCACTCCATATTCATCATAAACGTAGAGCAAAATTCACAAGTACTCTCTCTCTCTCTCTCTCTCTCTCTCTCTCTCTCTCTCTCTCTCTCTCTCTCTCTCTCTCTCTCTCTCTCTTATATATATATATATATATATATATATATATATATATATATATATATATATATATATATATATATATATGTGTGTGTGTATTATACATACATATATATATATATATATATATATATATATATATATATATATATATATATATATATATATATATATATATAGCCAGAGATGATTCATTTATTCCAGAGGCCTATTTATGGGAGGGAAGATCAGCCTCCTCCTCCTCATCCCCACAAACAACCCAGCAGGTTCCTCCCCCAAATGCTCCCCGCCCCTGGACCATTATTACCCTCGTATGTTACACCACCGCAATTCAAGTCTCAAGATGGCCGAGGGACCATAATAACAATTAGAATAGCACCAACTTATACCTGCGTGTCGTAAGAGGCGACTAAAATGTACGGGACGAGGGTGTTGGGAACCCACTCTTTTGTATTATATACTCCTTTGAGATATCGAAGAGGTAGAGCGGGGGTGGAGTGTGACTGCTCCCTACACTCTAGGTTTGGTGTATGTGAATGTGCGTGGTTGTAGTACAATAGAGAGAAAAAAATGTGAGATTGGAAGTATGTTTAAGAATAGAAGGATGGATGTATTGGCTTTCTGTGAGACAAATATAAAAAGGAAGGGTGAAGTGATGTTTGGTGAAGTGACTGGTGGAGTGTCTGGGATTGAAAGGGGAAGAGCAAGAGAGGGTGTGGCTTTATTGATGAGTGAATGGATGATAGGTAAAGTAGTGGAATGGAAGGAGATATCATCTAAGCTTATGAGGGTAAGGGTTAGGTTTGGTAGGGAATGTTGGCCTTTTGTTGGTGAGTATGGGGCAGGTTATGAGAAAAGTTAAGGGGAGCAGAATGAGTTCTGGAATGAATTCACTAGGTCTGTAGAAAGACTGGGTAGAAGGAATTAGGTAGATGTCATGGGTGACTTAAATGCTAGAGTGGGTGCTGGGAGGTAGAAGGTGTCATTGGGAAGTATGGCGTACCAGATGAAAATGAGAGTGATGAGACTGGTAGATATGTATATTGAGCAAGAGATGGTGATAAGTTCTAGCTTTTTCGAAAAGAAAGTTAATTAAAAACAAGTATACATGGGTAAGAGTTGCAAATAGAAGAGTGGTAGAAAGGGCTTTAATGGATTATGTGTTGATAACTAAAAGAATGTTTGGAAGACTGAAAGACGTGCACGTGTTTAGGGGTATGGCTAACGGTATGTCTGATAATTTTTTTGGTGGAAGGAAAATTAGTTGTAGCAACAGGTTGGGGGTAAAAGGGAGACAGTGAGGATTGAAGGGTTAATAAAACCGGAGGTAAAAAGTGAATATCAAGAAAGGATGAAAATAGCATATGACAGAGTAAAAGTAAGAGAAAATGGTAATGTAGAGGAGGTGTGGAAGTTAGTAAAATAAAATTTTGTTGGGATTGCAAGTGATATGTGTGGAAAGAAGTTCGTTCGAGGCAGCATGAGGAAGGTTAGTGAATGGTGGATGAAGGAGTGAATGTAAAACGGAAAGAGAAAAAGAGGGCATTTTAAGAATGGCTGCAGAGAAATAGTGTAGAGAAGTATGAAAGATATAGAGAGAAGAATGTAGAAGTAAAGTGCAAGGTAACTGATTCAAAGAGGGTGGCTGACTTGAGGTGGGGTCAGGTGTTGAGTCGTTCATATGAAGAAAATACGAAGAAATTTTGGAAAGAAGTGAATAGAATAAGGAAGGCTGGTTCAAGAATGTAAGAGACAGTGAAAGATTGAAATGTAAGGTTGTTAAAGGGAGAGGAGGCAAGGAAAAGGTAGGCGGAATATTTTGAATGTTTACTGAATGTTTTGAATGTTTACTGAATGTTGAGGATATTAAGGAGCCAGAGATAAATGATGTTGCAGGTGTTGAGGTCCCAGTGATGGGAGATGAGAATGTGAGAGATTACAAGAGAGGAATTGAGGAGAGCACTAGATGACATATGAGTAGGAAAAGCACAAGGTATGGATGGTGTGAGAGCTGAGATGTGGAAGGAAGGGGGTGTGCCTATAATTGAATGGTTGGTGAGATTGTTAAATGTGTTTTATGATGTCAATGGTACCAAAAGATTTGGTTTTGTGCATGTATTGTACCACTATATAAGGGTAAAGGAGATGTGTATGAGTGTTGTAATTCAAGGTGTATTAGTTTTTTTTAGTGTAATTGGAAAAGTGTATGGTAGGGTACTGATTAATAGAATTAAGGATAAAAAAGAGAATGTAATATTAGAAGTCTAGGGTGGTATTAGAAGAGGTATGTGATATATTAATCAGATTTTTACAGTTAAGCAGATACGCAAGAAATATTTAGCTAAAGTTAAGGAGGTGTGTGTTGCGTTTATGGATCTGAAGAAAGCGTATAATAGAGTTGATAGGGAAGCGATGTGGAATGTGATGAGGTTATACAGAATTAGTGGAAGGTTGTTGGAAGCAGGGAAAAGTTTATACAAAGGTAGTAAAGTGTGTGTTAAGATAGGAAATAAAGTGAGCGATTGGTTTCTGGTGAGAGACAGGGATGTGTGATGCTGCCATGGATGTTTAACTTGTATGTTGATGGTGTCGTGAGAGCGGTGAATACTTGAGTTCTTGGAAAATTGTTGGAACCAATAGACGAGAATGATCTTGATTGGGAGGTAAATCAGTTGTTGTTTGCGAAGGAGACTGTACTGGTTGGAGACTCGGAAGAGAACCTTCGCCGATTAGTGAGAGAATTGGGTATGTGAGAGCAGGAAGTTGAGAGTTAATGTTGGTGAGAGTTAAGTTATGAGATGTACGAGAAGGCAAGATGGTGCGAGTTTGAATGTCATGTTGAATGGAGAGTTACTTGAAGAGGTGGATCAGTTTAAGTAGTTGTGGTCTATTGTTGCAGCAAATTGTGGAGTGGAAGCAGATTTATGTCAGAGAGTGAATGAAGGATGCAAAGTGTTGGGAGCTGTGAAGGGAGCGGTAAAGAATAGAGGGTTGGGCATGAATGTAAAGAGATTTCTGAATGACAAGGTAATTGTACTAACTGTGATGTATGGATCGGAGATGTGGGGAATGAAAGTGACAGAGAGACAAAAATTTAGTGTGACCAAGATGAAGTATCTGAGGGTAATGGCTGGTGTATCTCGAGTAGATTGGGTTAGGAACGAAGTAGTAAGGGTGAGAATGGGTGTAGGAATTGATTTAGCAGCTTGAGTGGATAGGAATGTATTGAGGTGGTTTGGACATGTTGAGAGAATGAAAAAGGGCTGTCTACTAAAGAAGGTGATGAATGCAAGAGTTGATGGGAAAAGTAAAAGAGGAAGGTCAAGGTTTGGGTAGATAGATGGAGTGAAGAAAGCTCTGGGTAATAGGATGATAGATGTGAGAGAGGCAAGAGAGCTTGCTATAAATAGGAAAGAATGGTGAGCGATTGTGACGCAGTTCACATAGGCCCTGCTGCTTCTTCTGCTCGCCTTGGATGGCTG
>NC_090737.1:62250072-62265072 GCF_036898095.1 Palaemon carinicauda
GTGATCTCAACAGTTGAATATTTTCTGTCAGTTTAGTGTGTCTTCAAACAGATGTTTCCTTAATCCCGATGAAAACCTGTGTTCAAAGGACCCATTAGAGTAAAATATTAGATGGCTAGCTCGTCTCCTCTGTAATTAGGAGCTCAGTTAAGGGAATGTGAGCCTCATTAGTTTGGCATAATTAGTCTTAATTACTGAAGTGATGTGTAAAGCCTTCATGAAACCACAAGGCTTTGTTTAAGAAGGCACTTAATCACAGCCATATATTCGTTAACATACACGCGTGTCTATCTTTACACTTACCTCATGCTTATAGTTACCACTCAAATTTATCAAATACAAAAATAATTATCTTTATCTGTAATACAGGAATATACTATACTATTTCATTTTAATGTAAAGTATAACGTTTATTTCTTAATGAATTTAGCTAATAAAACTATCATCCAAGTAACAATAAGAATTATAATTATAATAGTAACAAAGGAAGTACATTACGTAGCATATATTATGAAAAATCGTTGTTGGCAACATAGTACTCTATAAGGACTGCGTGGTACAACTAAGCAAAGGGCAAACGGATATAAAATCTCAGTTATGGAAAGATTTTCCATATTGTATGGTATAGTTAATATCATAAATGAAAATAGCGTATTCTAGCGATGAGAATATCACACTATAAATGACACGGGTAGCCTTGACTGACCTTGGTCCTATAGATCGGATTTTTTTTTTAAGTCTTACAATTTCATACTTACGCCCTATGCATCTAACTAAAAGGAAAAAAAAAATAAGTAAAATTCAATTAATGAACATTATAACTTGCATGTTGAGCCAGCAATCAGATAAACAAGAAAATGTAGTTTTAAATTTGTTTAAATTCCTCATTCAATGGTACTACGTAAAATACAATACCGTTGATATAGTGTACATATTTTTCATGTCTCACATTTCTCTATTTAACGGTTGCTACGACAAATAGCAGTTCGTAAAATTGAAATATACTTTTAGAATCCAAAATAAACACTTAGAAAACAAGAAATCAAAAGTAATCTGTCCACATCTTACCTAAATGAAATTAAAATTCTTGATCCTCGCATATTTCACTTACCACCCAAAATCAATTGGCATATGTCCCCTGGACCCTAATTCTTTCCCTTCAACTTTCAAAGGATATTAGTAGTCGATCCGAGAATCATCAGGTTTACCTCCCTTTTCCATACCCGCATATAAGGAATAAGGATAGTTTTCCGAGATGTTTTTTTCGTCACTAAACTGATTCGTGAATCATTCTCAGTTAAAAAAAAAAGAAAAAAAAATGAATATAATGCTGGAGTAATGCTTGAACTTATCCTGGGAACTATTTGCAACTACATTGGTTTATTTAAAACTCCAAGAAAATCTATCAATATCTTCAATTGCATTATTGAACTGTACCACGAGAGCCAATATATCAAGGGGCATTTGTTACTTAAGAAAAAATAATCACGATTCTTAGCAATAAATATATCATAAAAGCTTCAGTTGTTACATAATTATCAATAGGCCTTTTTTATGGGGGATGGGGGAGATTTGATGAAATTAAATACAACAGAGTCAGATTTAGTGCTAACCTATTTTCAAAGCCGATTAGGCTAATAAAAATGATTGGCCAGAAAAACAAAACAAAACAAATTACCATTCAAAAAATTTCTTTGTGAATCTGTGATCGAATAGAAAAATGAATTCGATATCAAATGTATATATATATATATATATATATATATATATATATATATATATATATATATATATATATATATATATATATATATATATATATATATATATATATACATATATATATATATATATATATATATATATATATATATATATATATATATATATATATATATATACACACACGATTATGGCTCCCAGGTTTGGGCACCAAAAGATATATTGTACTACGACGGGCAAGTTAATCAACCTTTCAAATTTCAAACCCACTTGTTTGCTTTTACATTAAAACCGATACGCTTTGAAATATTAATACATGACATCTGAGACAATTAAATAACTCCAAGATAGTAATATATAAAACACTTGATATCTAAAAGTGTTTTAAGTACACTCAAAATATAATGGGTAATTTTTCTTAAGCAAACAATCTTACTTCAGTTCTTAACAGGATACGAGCATAACTATTCTAAACAATGGTGATTGGAATAATACAGTCTTAGCAAAAATAAATATATTATATATATTTTACAACACTTTGGAAAAGAATTTACATAATAACCAGTACAATACCTCGAAATATTAAGTCTGACCAAATGCTAGATTTGGAAAATAATGTTACAATATGATAATTATATATAAACTTGACTTGAACTATTTTGACTGAATAAACTCTAGACTAAGAAAAAAAGATAACACTTATCCAAATTATACAATAACTTGTCTCACTTGAAATTAAATCTGAAAACAGTATTTAGGTTTGCCACTTAAGAGACCAGTCAGCTATGTACTACATACACTATTTCTATATGTTTTAGACATATATATATAATACCTTTATCATATAAAAAATTCGTCATTTGATCAAAAACTTTGATCTATTAGCAAAAACCATGATTAAAAAAAAATATAGCTACATTTTTCTCCATTGATATGACACCATTTGTATTGAAAATCATAGCACCAGAGCTTCTTTATAAACCGAATAATTGTGTGTGACAGATTGTCGATTCTCCTTTTTCTTTTTTTTTAATGATTTTTTTTTTCTTAATTTACTAGGTCTAGATGCAAAAAAGTCATGAAAAAAAAGAGAAAAAGGAAAATTGGTTTCTTGTCGCATTAATTTGCAGGATTTTTATTCCTCTTTTCAATGATATATATTTATTTAAATTTGAACAATATAAATAACTCAGAAAAAATGTACCGAAGTGTGAATGGGTATAGTTTGTAGTTATGAGCTCTAAAATGTATGCTATAAAAATTTGCTCTTTTTTTAGAAAAACAAAAGGTAACATTATCAAAGTAACCTTACTTCGTACTTTTATTGTTTATTTCTACATGAAGGCTCCTTAAACTAGGTATTGAATCCCTAAGTTTAATATTACACTCCGTGTGAGTGTGTCTTCAGTCCTTCTTCAGCCAGATCTAGGAATACAGAGCAAGGTGATATTTGTCGCATAAGTAAAGTATAACTGTTATTGAGTATTTTTGGGCTTAGGCCATGTCGTGCTGATGGAAGTTCCTTCATTAGTAGCTTCCTAAGTTATATGTGACTACAGTGATATATCCCAGAGAATTTACCAAAGGTATCCAGAATTCTAACTCCTGGAGCGAGTATCCCTTAAATTTCTCCAAGGGATATCGCGTAAGGACGTAACTTGACACATCTCATAGCTATTTACACCCCAAACAGCCTTTCACTTCGAGAGGAAAAGTGGCAAGAAAATAAGAGAGTCATTCAAGAGGTAAAACCATTTGACTCTCCTAAATGTACTGTCAATAGTTCGGCCATCCGCCACCGCACGGCGCCACCAAACCATTCTTTCGTTTGTAGCTTTGCTGACCAGTTTTCCCTGTGTTATCTCGCTATTTTCGAAGCTTTTTCTGCTTGATTATGGATTCCCCAGCTTCATCAGCTTCTGGAAAGTTAAGTAATATATTTGAATTGTGTAAATATAAGCTCTTGCCAGTTTTGCTTTTCGATTGATATCGTAATTAACGTAACAAGACCTGTTGCCGGCCGGATGGCGTCATGACGCGATCGTTCTTTTGTTCATTTAGTTAGCAAGAACAATATTCCTGGCATCATTGCTTTAATAACTTTAGCATTTAGTATTTTAGCTAGGGATTTTTATATTATGTCATTGTTGTCGTGAATTTGGCTATAATTTCGAGCCTCATGAGTGATAGGCTTCTAGCCTAGGCACTTTCACACCTCATGCATGATATAACCTTCCTGGTAAAGTTGTATTGAAGCTCAGGCAATATTTTATACAATTAAGATATTACCATTTCTTTTCCCCTTCCATAATAGTATACCAGAGTTACGTAGAACGTTTCTCTAAGCTATCTAGCTTAATAGCTTTAGTGCTTTAGTATACTTTATTTGTCCCCATTACTCTTGTATTGTCTTTAGGGGTAAGATAGATATCATTGCCCCTTTTTAAGTCAATACTTTCTCTATGAGAAATAAGAGTAATTCCCTTTCCCTCTGATTAGCCTAGGCTATCCTCAGTTAATTTACTGTAACCTATGGTTGGGTAAATTTTCTAGGGCATTTCGTTTCCCTCTCCTTTTCTCTGAGCTGGCAACTGAGTAGCTTGTCAGCATTGAGTTTGGAGTTGGGGACAGGACATCAGAGTAAGTCTGTGTTAGGCATCTGGCTACCTGGATCTATACCGGCAACTGAGTAGCTTGTCGGTATTCCAGTAGGGCTAGTTGCTGTTCAGGAGGCTTGCCTCCCTAGATCTTGTAGAGGTTATTGTTTTACAATTTCCTCTTTATGGTCTAGCAGACAGTCCTGTATTGGGGGTTTTTAATGAGAGGATAGGTTTCTTCCCTGTTTTAACCCCTGGTACGAGATTCTGTTCTCTTGAGTTCGTTTTCGGACGTTCTCTCATTGCCTGAAACCAACCTGGGGAATTGACTTCCCCTAGTTGAGGCTTATATGAGGACAGAATCCTTCAAGTTAAGTAATACCTTAGGGTTTTGCTTTACTTATGGACTATTCACCCCTTCCCCACTATCTCTTTCGTGTTGAATAATCCAACACCCTTTGGCCGTGGTTCTACATAGGCTCCTCTGGATGTCTGTAGACCTGGCATGAGTTTTTCTGTCAGTGCCTGGTTAGGTTACTGACAGATAACCTCATATCTTTGAGTGTTCCATAGAGTCCTTCCTTGGCCTGCCTTCCATATCCCTTAAGATGGGATATGGTTGAGTGGAAGCCCAAATTGATTTCCCTCTTCTACTGGCACACTCTTTCAGGATGTAGACGACATAGCTGATTCTTTGCCGTCTTCTATCCTTATCTTTCTCTCTTACTGTCTATCATGGGCTGTAATCGGCAGTTAATTCTGCCGACAATGTGGGTTGGTTAGGCTAACAGTTGCTGTTTCTCTTACCTCGGACATCGTTGATCGATGCCATTGGTGAGTTTAGTAGGCCTGTCTGCCGGCAACTGAGTAGCTTGTTGGCAGCTGGCCAATGCCTTCCACCCATAGTGTTATTTTATAGCCAGCAGTGGTTGGCAGGCCCGGCAGATGCCGGCCTGCTGGCATATGCTGACTAGCCCATCATGCCGACATTGTCGGCAGGTCGGCACTATATTCATATTTTATTAACGGTAGCTTCCGGCAGGCTTGGCCGACGCCTGCCTGCCGGAATTTACCGACTGGCCCTACACGCCGACGATGTCGGCGGGGCCGGCAGTGTTGGCGAGGCCGGCAGTGTCGGCGGGGCCGGCAGTGTCGGCGGGGCCGGCAGTGTCGGCGAGGCCGGCAGTGTCGGCGGGGCCGGCGGGGCCGGCAGTGTCGGCGGGGCCGGCAGTGTCGGCGGGGCCGGCAGTGTCGGCGGGGCCGGCAGTGTCGGCGGGGCCGGCAGCGTCGGCGGGGCCGGCAGTGTCGGCGGGGCCGGCAGTGTCGGCGGGAGTGTCTGCAGTGTCGGCAAGGCCGGCAGTGTCGGCAAGGCCGGCAGTGTCAGCGGGGCCTGCAGTGTCGGCGGGGCCGGCAGTGTCGGCGGCATACTGCCGCCAGCAATGTCGGCGGCATTCTGCCGCCGGAAACTGCTGCATCCAGAAAAATATGATAAAATTTTTCCAACCTACAAGTGGTTCATGAGCATCCATTTGTGAGACCATCATAAAGAGTTGATTCTCTCTTATTTTAATGGTTATGTCCATTAAAATTTATCCACTGTATTGAACATTATAAGAGGTTGTGTCAAGGAGACACTGTATATCTTGGATATTCCCTCTGTTATTTAATTCCTTGTGAATTTCATGGTTCAATACTGGCAGGGTCATAGCAAATGGCTGGATGGGAAACACATGTGGGTGTCTTTCCTACTATAGCTTACCCTATCCAAGCTAAAATATGATAAATGTATTATGTTGAAATTTGGGAATTTCACAGAAAACTCATTTGCTTTTCTTTTCTTTACAGGAGGAGCATCCCGAATGCGGGAACAACTTTTGTAGGGTCCGCAGCAAGGACTTCTACGGACATGGCGTGTGTAGGTCTCACGCCCGCTGTTCTGTCACCAAAGGGGCCCTCAAGTACTGGGACCCAGAGGTATGTACTGTGTGAGACAAGTTGGTTAAGGAGTCTAGGGATGCAGCGAGGATTACGCTGTGGAAATGGGTTAGAGGTTTTCAGAAGAATACCTCGGGCCCATACCTTCCTAATACTAGGATGAGGGAATGTCTCTTCCCCAGAGCTCGTGACGATTCCGTCATTCCCCAGACAAAACCTTCGATCCCCTTGGTGCAACTCCCGGTTCTGAAACCTGGAGATGCTGACGTGGTGGATGCTTTGGAAAGCGTCCACCTGGACGACAATATGTCTGTCGTTTCCGAGGAGACTGAGAAGAATCTCCTTGTAGAAGAGTTGGAACAGGAGGCAGTTGTTCCTCCTACTAACGAGGTTGAGAATGCTGAAGCGGTGTCGGTTTCTTCAGCAGCTGTGGTGGAACCAGCTCCCTCAACCTCTTCGCAACCGCCTCATCTGGAGGCACTTATGACCACCTTGCAATCTCTGATGTCAATGGTGTACGACTTGCAGAAGAAGTCGTCAGAGAAAGAGACTACTTTTCGGTCAGAGATCAAGCATTTGGTTTCCTCGCGCTTAGCCCTGAAGAAACTAAATGTGAAGGACCTCCCTGTGTTCTCCGATGTTAACCCATGGAGGTACGCGGAGCACATGCCTATGTCAGCAGGCAATATTTCCCTTTCGGAGAAACTGGGTACCGTCCCAGTGGAGGAGGTAGAGTTCTGGCCCAGCAGGGCATCCTACCCGGACTGTTATGTCCGGCTCAGAACTGAACCGGCGTCCAAAGAAGAGACAGAGCCCAAGGAAGTAATTGTCCTTGAGCTCGCTAAAGCACAGGCTTTGTTTTTCCACAAAGCTTAAGGAGAGGGCATTCACTAGCTCAAAGGTGCCGGCATTAAGCAAAAAACATCCGTCGTTTATTGCTGACCCTCAACGTGCTTTTCCCTTTATGGATAAAGGGTTTAAAGCAGCTCTGAAGGCCATGAGGGCAGGAAAGCCCTGCCCCACACTAGAAGAAAGCAAGCCTTTCTCCCTCACTTTCCCTTCAGATGACAAGGACTGAAAGGATGTTCATGTTACCCTCTCAGTCGGGAAGCTGGAGGCCGATAGCGCTGGACGTCAGTTCAACGAGGACCTCCTGAAGCTGTCAGAGTTTCTCTTGAAGAGAGAACATGAGACAAAGGAGCGCTTGGCAGCGTCCATGTCTTTACAAACGGGGCTAAAAACGATGGCTAGCATCCCGGATTCTCCAGATATGTATATGGTCTTTGCCAAGGCGCACTTGGCTACGGTTACAAAGGACCTATACAAATTTATCAGAGCCAGGACGGCTTGTCGGGAGTTCGTGTTTGCTTTTGCCTCTGTGAAACACGAACCGAGGAAGCTGATAGCTTCTAATATCTGGGGAAAAGACCTATTTCCTAATGATATGGTGAAGGAGGTCGTCGACAAGGCTGCTTCGGAGAATAGGAATCTCCTCTCCAAATGAGGCTTGTCCTCCAAGAGAAAATCTTCCGCTGACAGGGGTTCCCAGCCGAAGAACAAGTCGAAGCGTCCTCGCCTGTCCTCTCAGCCAAGACAGCAACAGCTTCCCATGGCCACGGTGCTCCAGACAGTGGCACAACCTACCACCACCTTTCAACTGGTGCCCCAAACACTGGCGACTCAGTCACCAGTTTTCACCCCAGCTTATGAAAGGCAGTCGGCTTCTTCTAAGCCAAAGTTTAGGGGATCCTTTCGAGGCTCCTCTAGACACCCCTTCAGAGGAAGAGGCAACAAAGGTGGTCGTGGCCAAGGTGGAAAGTCTTCCACCCAGCACTCAAAGTGAGATGCTGCAGGTAGGAGGGAGACTGCTACACTTTCAGGATCGGTGGACCTTCGATCCTTGGGCCCACAGCCTGATCAAGATAGGACTGGGGTGGGGTTGGACCTCAACTCCACCAAGCTTTCCTCAGTTCTTCCAGCCTTCAACCCCAGTTCTGGAAGAATACGTTCAGGAACTACTGAGCAAGAGAGTAATAAAGAAAGCAAAGTCCATCAAATTCCTAGGAAGGCTGTTCTGTGTTCCGAAGAAGGACTCAGAAAAGCTCAGAGTCATTCTGGACTTATCACCACTCAACAAGTTCATTGTGAACTACAAGTTCAGAATGCTGACGCTTCAGCACATAAGGACCCTTCTGCCCAAAAGGGCATTCACAGTCTCCATAGACATGACGGACGCATACTGGCATGTGCCAATCAACCGTCAAGTTTCCCCCTACCTGGGATTCAAGCTCCAGAAAAGAAAATACGTTTTCAGAGCCATGCCTTTCGGTTTGAATATTGCTCCAAGAATATTCACAAAGCTTGCGAATGCAGTTGTTCGACAACTACGCCTAAAAGGGGTTCAGGTGATGGCCTACCTGGACGACTGGCTGGTGTGGGCAGCATCCAAAGAAGAATGCTTGCAAGCCTCCAGAAAAGTGATCCAATTCCTAGAGTATCTAGGGTTCAAGATCAACCTGAAAAAGTCTCGGCTGTCTCCAGCTCAAAAGTTCCAGTGGTTGGGAATCCACTGGGACTTACAGTCTCATTGCCTCTCCCTGCCAAAGGCAAAGAGAAAGAAGATTGCAGGGGCTGTCAAAAATCTGCTTCGGTCACGAAAGATTTCAAGAAGACAACAGGAGAGGGTGTTGGGGTCTCTCCAGTTTGCCTCTTTGACGGACTCACTTTTGAGAGCAAAATTAACAAATGCCTCAGGGATCTGGAGAAAATACGCTTACAACGATCGAAGAGATCTACTAACACCGTTACCAAATTGTCTGCGATCGATTCTCAAGCCATGGTCGGAGACAAAGAACTTAAGAAGGAAAGTATCCTTGCAACCACCTCCTCCTACAGTCACCGTCCACACGGATGCTTCGAAGGAAGGATGGGGGGGTCATTCTCATCTTCGGAAAGTGCAAGGAATTTGGTCTACCCTGTTCAAGACCTTCCACATCAACTATCTGGAAGCCATGGCAGTGTTTCTTTCCCTGAAGAAACTGAAACTTTGCCGATCAATCCACATTCACCTGGTCCTAGACAGCGAAGTAGTGATGAGATGCATAAATCGTCAAGGTTCAAGATCTCCTCAGTTGAATCAGGTGATAATAGCCATCCTTCATCTGTCCAAGAAGATGAAATGGCACTTATCAGCAGTCCACCTTCAAGGATTCCGCAATGTGACGGCGGACGCTCTATCCAGGTTCGACCCGATAGAGTCTGAATAGTCCCTAGACGCAAGATCATTCTCCTTCATATTGAGCAAAGTCCCAGGATTGCAAGTAGATCTCTTCGCAACGAGCGACAACAAGAAGTTAGCCCGGTACGTAGCCCCTTATGAGGATCCTCTAGCGGAAGCGACGGACGCGATGTCTCTAGATTGGAACAGATGGTCCAGGATCTACCTGTTCCCACCAACCAACCTGTTGTTGAAAGCCCTCGACAAATTGAGATCCTTTCGCGGGAGGGCAGAGATAGTTGCCCACAAGTGGCCGGGCAGTGTCTGGTTTCCATTGATAACAGAACTATGCCTGAAGCTGATCCCGTTGCTGGAACCAGTTCTGACTCCGCTAGTACAGAAATCGACTGTCTACGCTTCATTAGAGAAAACCCAGAACCTTCATCTCATGATTTTCTTGCCTTAGCGGTCAAGAAGAGGTTTGGGATTTCCGAAGACAGCATTAATGTCTTAGAAGAATATAAGTCAAAGTCAACTAGAAGACAATATGAATCTTCCTGGAAGAAATGGGTGGCCCTTGTTAAGGCGAAGAAACCTTAAGAGATTTCTACGGATTTCTGCCTGTCCTTTTTCATCCATCTTCACGGACAAGGACTAGCTGCTAATACGATCATGACGTGTAAATCTGCCTTAGCTAGACCGATTCTATATGCCTTCCAAGTGGATTTTTCAAGTGAAATCTTCACCAAGATTCCGAAAGCCTGCCCAAAACTTCGGCCTGCAGCTCCTCCAAAGCCTATTTCATGGTCTTTGGATAAGGTTCTTCATCTGGCATCTACCTTGAACAATGAAGATTGCTCGCTGAAAGACTTGACTCAGAAAGTGATATTTCTATTTGCACTAGCCTCAGGAGCCAGAGTCAGTGAAATAGTGGCCCTCTCGAGGGATGATGGTCACATTCAGTTTACACCGAACGGAGAACTAAATCTCTTTCCGGATCCGACTTTTCTCGCCAAGAATGAGCTACCCACTAAAAGATGGGGTCCCTGGAGAATCTGCCTTTTGAAGGAAGAAGCATCCCTCTGTCCAGTGGAATGCCTAAAGGTCTATCTTCATAGAACTTCAGACTTTGGGGGAGGCCAGCTTTTTAGGGGAGAAACTTCGGGTTCAACGTTATCCTTGAAACAGATAAGGGCGAAAATCATTTACTTTATTCGCAGAGCGGATCCTGACAGTACACCTGCAGGTCATGATCCGAGGAGGGTTGCCTCGTCTCTTAACTTCTTTCAAACTATGTCGTTTGATAACCTACGTGCTTACACTGGTTGGAAGTCTTCCAGGGTCTTTTTTAAACACTATGCGAAGCAATTGCAAGAAATCAAATTTCATGTGGTGGCTGCAGGCAGTGTAATAAAGCCTCTAGTTTGATTACTGCGAAGGACAGTGCACTAATTGGGACTGTTAGTGAAGGGTGTGCATGATAGACTTAGGTATATCATGTTGATTTTTAGTGTTGACATAAACATTATAAACTGTCTTTCATAGTTAAGTGAACTTAAAAGCATAATACTTTGACATGAGTGCCAGCATATTTATGCTTAATGTCTTTTAGTAATAACATATATTTTGCAACTTCCTAATTTCACGGAGTGGCAATTTTTTTCTCTTTCTGACGTGTATGCGACTCAGCACATCAATACTTAGATCTTAGTTAAATTAAACGATATTTGCATAAGGTAAGCACAGAGAGGAAAGAAAAACAAGTTGAAAGCTTAACTTTGATAACAAGAACATTGCTTTAGAATTTGCCAAACATTCCCATCCACAGACTGTCCAAAGTTTATTCCTCTACAAAATTGTGAATTATCAAGTAACTCTCACTGTTGTAAACAATGATAAGTCCGTCATCATTGCTCACTCTATGGTGAGTTAATGCTAGACTACTATGACGGCTGCATTAAATAAAAAATATTCAACCATGTAAAAACCATGCAACAGCTCGAACGAGTAACCAAGGTCAGTCATTGACAAGTAAGGCTGCTTACAGAAAGAAAACCTTTCTGCACTCACCTATCATCTTTGTGTAGGGAAAGAGGATGCTTTAAACCCAGATGTTGTCATAGTAAATATGCAAAAGAGGATATATCACATCATTTGACCACTTGAAGTGGATGCCTATATGTTGTTTGAGAACATAAAGCGACATCTGTCATGCTACATAATTGGTACTGAAAAGATCATTGTATTTGATGTGAATGAGGATATATCAACCAAGGACCATAAGAGGATGCAATGTGACTATCAACAGTCCATTATTAAAACAAGACGCCATTTTCAAGAGAAAGCAGAAGAAGCTGGAACTTTCACCTTTTGTCTAGACTATGGACATGGATTCAGAAATGCCTATTAACAGCTGTCACAATTGTGGCCTCAAGCATGATAAAATAAATGTAACTACGATTGCCTACCTACAGTAAGCTGCATAAAGTTGCATAGCAGTCATGCAAATTCCCAGCATTAATAAACCTCTTTATTCTTTTGATGTGCCGGGTTTGTAAGATGCAACTGTAGGCTGAAGTCTAGTTGGAACGTTGGAATAGGGTGGTGTTGGACATCAATGCTATCGGTCTACAACTGGAAACTAATTGATTTTATGCGATTAGTGGCTGCCACACTGTGTCCTCCTCTTTCCACATGGGTAAGATAAGAGTCGAATGTACAAAAGGCAGGCGACATTCCTGGTCTGCTTGGTGTGGTTGGTGAAAAAAATATCACAGATACTGAACTCATAAAAACAGGCATCTAGTTCTCTCAGGCCATGTATTGTCAGCCGAAAGGGACCTCCATGAGTTTGGCTCGATGTAATCTGTATTCCAGAAAGAAAGGGTATTACCTCTACAGAATCTGATCTGCTTGTTCACATGAAGAGAGCTCATATGCAGGTTTTGTTATATAAGGCAAGTTATCAACAAGATCCTACCAGTTTAGACATCACCAAATGTTTATTGGGCCTATGATTAACACTGGTCCTGCAGCACCTGATGATCTGATTGATGTTATCAATTGTGATTGCAAAGTTGCAGGCAAAGCTTATAGTACCAATGCTTGGAGTATTAAGACACACACTTTTTCATATATCATCTATGGTGTGTAAGTAGCGAATGAGTACTAAAATCCCTTTATGCCGAGGAAAGATATAGATGTCAGTCTGAAAGAGGAGGACAAAGATAGTGATTCTGCACTAGACGAGATATAAAGGCATTCTGAGCATATACTTGAAGTTGATTATCTATTACATACACAATCATCATGAAAATAATTGGTGCCTAAATATCGTTATTCACTATTGATATGATTGCTGGCATAGAATATGATCATGTTTTGTGCAGCTATACTTACATCTATATGTAGGATATATAAATTTATGCACCAGTCATACCAGTAGTAATTATGCTTTGGAGGTTTTTTATTTTACTATTGTTACAAGTCCCTGCTTGTTTTATATTTTTCATAACATTTCAGCTTTGAAAAATATACATCAATTGGTGAGTTTCTTCATTTTATCTGGATAGATTTATAATGTTAAACTTTCTTGTTCTTTTTGATATTATTGTTTTCACATTGTACAATAAGTGAAACTGTTGCACTTAAATGTTAATTCATTTGGACTTGCAAGTGCAGTGTGAGTTATGAGATTTATCTCAATTGTGTTACATCATTGAAATGAGCATGTTTTTTTTTCGATGGTGGAACTAGATTGCCTGCATGCACAGCCATCCATATTGAGATGAAAGCATGTTTCATGCATTCATTTTAATCTATAATCATTAAAACATTAGAGTACACATGTTTTACATGGTATTACCTTCCGCAGTTTCCAAGATATTGGAAAAAATAAGATTTTCAATAATGGAGGACCTTATTTTGCATACATGCATATGTAACCATATGATATAGCATTCATTTCGCTTATTGTTATCTTTGACCATGAAATATGTGCATACACATCCATTTTAAGAGTGTGTGATGTACAGTTATGAAGATATTTAAAGAAATTAAATTTTTTAAGGGGTAATGGCTGCTCAAATTTGACAATTTGGAAAATTGCCCAATGTTGCCCAGAGGACAACTCAGCTGAATTACCACTTAGACCCCATAGGAATGTGATTCCCCTACCCCCCCCCCCCCCTCCCCCCCAAACAAAAAACTTTCCCTTATAACAATTTTTAGTTCCACTATGGGTGATATAAGACTGGCAAATGGACTAATAGGTGCATTTGCTAACCAAAAGTTTTCTCAAAGGAGATCCGACATTTTGAAAAGAATAAAATATATATTGATATTGCCGGTGGGAAGATATAAACGACGAAATATACAAGAAAAGAGGAGAGAAGTCTGTGCATACTCTCTCTCTCTCTCTCTCTCTCTCTCTCTCTCTCTCTCTCTCTCTCTCTCTCTCTCTCTCTCTCTCTCTCTCTCTCTTTGAGTACCATTTTTAATGTTGTGATTAATTTTCTTTTCTCCGAATCAAACAGGGAAAAAGAGACGCATTCTTCATACCTTTAACAAAATAATTTGAGGTGTTCCAAAAAAGATAATTTTAGTCGTGAAGAGAGATAGGTATTTTTATTCAAAAACGATGTGACAAAAAACCGTCGCACAAAGTTTATATGATATGTGTTAACACAAATGAGCTTCTCTATAGTATAGATTAATTTACTTGATTTGATCAAGATAAAATATTATGAAGTGATCAAATTATCTTTTGTAGTCTTCGAGAATTATTGCGCAACACAAGTTTTGTCTCCACTAACGATATAAGTATATATATATATATATAATATATATATATATATATATATATATATATATATATATATATATATATATATATATATAATATATATATATATATATATATATATATATTATATATATATATATATATATATATATATATATATATATATATATATATATATATATATATATATATATTCATATATATATATATATATATATATATATATATATATATATATTATATATATATATATATATATATATATATATATATATATATATATATATATATATATATATATATATATATATATATATGTATACATATATATATATATATATATATATATATATATATATATATATATATATATATATATATATATATATATATATATATATATATATATATATATATATATATATATATATATATATATATATATATATATATATCAATCTCACGGTCCATCCTAGATGTTAAGACATTTAATTTAAACGTAAACTTATACTGGATATGTTACTTCAGCCTGCCACTAAGTGCTTGTGATACATACAAAATGTGAAGACATATACTAAACATGATGGATTACTGCCCACTGCATCCATCTGCGTCGATGCATACGCCTGGTGGTACCACGCACAGGTTCTGCGGCAAGACAGCGGTGAAATCCCACTCACCAATGCTCTGTGTAAGTAGATCGTTGTCTGGGTCATCATATCGCA
>NC_090737.1:62277572-62282572 GCF_036898095.1 Palaemon carinicauda
TCAAAGACCCATCTTCCTTCTTAACGAAGACAACTGGGGAACAATATGGAAAATTAGATTGTTCAATTATATCCAAAGAGAGCATTTGATCAACCTGATTGTCAAATTCATCAGTTAAATTAATTGGAACAGGATAAGGTTTAGCACGAACTGGAATATTAAAGGTCAATTTAATATCATGTTCCATATATCTACCAACTCCAGGTCTATTACTAATTACATCATGAAACTTATCCAAAAAATTAACAAGTTCATCAGTTTGAGAATTTTTAAGATCTTTACTTATTTGATAACTGGTTTTATCAGCCTCCAGATATTCTGTATCACAGATCTGAAACCGGTTCTCCAACATTAACAACCTCAAAGTTATCATTACCAAACAAACCATTTGAAGTTTTGACCTCTTCTACGGCTTTTTGAATAACATTTACAATCTCCCTTCTAAAGTACTTCTTCAACATATTGGCATGATACAGTTTAAGATTATTCCCTACTTTAACAAAATAGTCAACTCCATTACTATGGTAACGATTAATCACATAAGGTCCTTTCCACTGCATTAGAAATTTGTTTGTATTATTTGGCAACATAATTAGAACTTCATCTGCCTCAACAAACTTTCTTGGCTTTGCTTTACGATGAAAATACTCTTTATATTTACGTAAATTTATTTCAGCATTATTAACTGCAATCAGGGCCATCTCTTGCAATCGAGAACGCAGATCTAAAACATACTGGTAAGTAGTTTTAATTTCACCATCAGCATTGTTACCAGCAACCAATTCATGAAGGATTGTTAGAGGGCCACGGACACTACGTCCATACAAAAGTTCAAATGGGCTAAACTTTAGAGTATTGTTGTGAATTTCACGATAAGCGAAAAGAACAGCAGGAATATACCGGTCCCATTCTGTTGGATGATCACTAAAAACTTTCTTTAACATATTTTTAAGTACACCATTCATCCGTTCTACAGTTCCATTACATGCAGCATCATATGGGGTTGTGAATAAAGCTCTAATTGATAATAATCTATGTATTTCTGCCATGAGATCCGACTTAAACTGAGTTCCCCTGTCGCTTAGTATTGCTTTTGGTACCCCAACTCTACAAAATACTTTCACTAAACTTCCAGCTACAGTAATATCAATATTTCTGAGAGGTACAGCTTCAGGGTAGCGTGTAGCTAAATCAATTATTGTAAGAATATACTTGTGACCACGACTTGAGGCTGGAACAATCTGATCCACAATATCAATAGCCACTCTACTGAATGGTTCAGAAACTATAGGCATTTTACACGAAGACACTTTCTTCACTCTTTTCCCAAATTTCTGACATTTATGACAAGACACAATATCTATCAATATCTGCGTTAGCCTTGTGCCAATAAAATTTACCAAGCACTTTGTTAATAGTTTTCCTAGAAGAAAAACTACCAGAAATATGCGATTCATGTGCAAGTTTCATAACTATCTCTCTATACTTGAGAGGAACTATAATTTGCATTTTACCAACATCTAACTGATTTTTACTTTGCACACATTTACGATAAATCCAGTTATTAATTACTACATACTTAACAACTCTCCCTTTGCAAGTTATTTCTTCCTCCTCCTTCAAGCTTTTCCTAATTGACTTCAGAGAATCACATTTCCACTGTTTATTACTAAAATCTACTGGATTTACTTTAACTTCAGACAAGACATCAGACAACGGTTTTAATGCAGTTTCCCTAAGACTGTTTTCTTGTAACCACATTAACATGTAACTTATTTACATCTAATTCGTTATCTGGGACAGGTATTTTACTCAACAATTCTATCCCTGCCTGTATGTGTTGTTTCAATCCAGGTATTAACCCAACAATTACATCAGAACATTTAATTGGTGCTATGATAGCATTTACTCTACCAGAAAAGAATTTATTTCTAATGTTGCATCTAATTTTGGGCAGATATATTGGAACACCCATGGAATTATACACTTTCACAGTTTTAGCCTTAGTGAGATAACGTGTTGGAATCAAAGTTTCGTTAAGAACAACAGTATTACACCCAGTATCAAACAAGACCTCTACTGTTTTGTTAAAAACTCTTCCTTTCTCATCCACAATAGCATTCTTGGGTTTTTCTTCACTAGCTAGAGCGATGCTGATCTTAGGAATAATTTTATTAGAAGATTTAGACTGAGCATAATTAACATGATTGTTTGGACAATTGGGTTTAATATGCCCAATTTCTTTACATAGGTGGCACTGCAATGTTTTAAGATTATCAACACCTACTTCATCAGATTTAGGTTGCATTCCTAACTTTGAACATTTATCAGACTTAAATTTAGAATTTCTACATTTAGTAATTCCACGAGCAATCAGATACCTATCAGCAGCTAACGCCATTTCATGAGAATTTTTACAAACCCTTTCTAAAAGAAATGTTCGCAAATCCCTTGAACTATTAGCCAACAACTGATCCATGATCATAAAATCACAGACATCATCATAAGATTTATTAACATCCGCTAATTGCAACCACTTATCAAAATTCTGTCTTAGTCTATATGAATACTGTACAAAGCTTTCATTAGTGTCAATAAATCCCTCTCTAAATTTCTTTCGATATACCTGAGGATTGACCTGAAACGCTTTCAATAAGGCTGCCTTCATTTCCTGATAATTACTTGCAATAGCAGGGTCAAGTCCACAGTACACTTTCAAAGCTAGTTCCCTTAATAATGTGCCTAACATAGTAGCATAGTCTTTCTTCCCCCATTCATGAAATTAAGCTAATTTCTCAAATCTAATTATGTATACATCAATTTCATCAGTTTTCTCATCAAATGGGGAAATTTTTGACAAAGATATTACATTCTCGCTACCTACACCACCTATAGCACCACTATTTCTCAACTCTGCCTTGGCTAACTCATGTTTCCTGACTTCCTCCTTCTCCTCCCTTTCTCTCTTAAGACATTCCAATTCAAATATCCTATTTTTCTCCCTTTTTGCCAACTCTAACTGAAACCTTTTCTCCTCTCTCTCAGCTACTCTATCCTCTCTAGCCTGTTGCTTTGCCTTTTCTGCCAACTCTAACTGAATCATTTTCTCCTCTCTCTCAGCTATTCTCTCCTCTCTAGCCTGTTGCTTTGCTATAAATTCCTCAGCTTCAGCAATTTTCATACCAAACTTAATAGCCCTATCCATCAAGTCACCAAGATCCATAATAATGATGGGTAAGCATACAGTTAATAAAAAAAAAAAAAACACTTAATAATAAGTATTAGTAAAACATTAAATTATGAAATATGGCTAATCATGAACTCAACTTTAAAAGTAGTACTTCAATGATTACCAATGTCTATTATGGGTTTTCCACCATCAATGACAAAAATTTCCATGGCAAAAAAAAAAAAAAAAAAAAAAAAAAAAAAAAAAAAACTAGAATAAAGAAACTGAATACACAATAAGAATATTCAAAGATGAGAAAACAATCAGAACTTAAAGGAACATTAAACTAACATTACCCCTAACAAACCCTACGATCATTAAGACTGAATTAGCAAGAATTAATAGGATAACGATACGGTTTCTAATTCACTTCTTGACCTCAACCTTTTCCTAGTACGTAATATGACTACACGAACAAATACAAATTTATATTGCACCACAATGAGAATTTATTCCACTTTAAATAAAGTGCTTTCACATGACAACTCGCCTGACACAAAAGAAACAACATAGAGAACACTTTACCTTAACTCTAGTAATATTACTTCCAGTGATAGGCCACAAACCTTGCAGAACACCTAAACAAAATCCACCAAACTTCACAGGTAAAGAAGTTCACATAGTTGTCAGCGGTAAACTGTAAATATAAATCATACATAAGTTACACAGTATAGCAACTCTGCAAATGATCATACTCACTGGGCCAACTGTCAAGCTTTTATTTGCAGATGGAAATAATTAGGCGCTTGTTACCTAACACTTTGGCTAGACTGGTATTTAGTAAAAAGAACTATAAAAATTATTCATTTATTAACAATAAATAGAACAACCCATAATAGTAATAGATGAAACGTAGGTTGAAATGTGGGTACACTCTTGAAATTGTCGAGATGACTGAAGATGGTAGATCCATGATGACAGATTTTGCACCAGGTAAGTAAAATGGTACATCCAACAGGTCTTACAAGTTAAGGCAATATGTCAAACAGGCAAGACAAGGTAAGGTAAATTAGAATTGAGTGTCTGCAACATAAATACACAAGCAATAGCTTAGAACAAAAGGTCACTGTTAACATATCACTATTAAACAATAATAGCTTTATATAATAACTATTTACATAGAACATAGTTGTACAACAAACAGCAAATAACTTCTTACCATGTGAAAGGTTGCGAGGTTCGTAAGGTAGTGGCTATCACTTGGAAAGTAAATCAAAGGTAAACAATAATAATACTAAGGACACTAAACTAACGAACAGAACAACCAACGCCATCTATCAAAGCGAATAAAACAACACCCAAGGATGATAGAATTGACAACCAACGCCATCTATTGGATGAAAAAAACAACAAACACACAGATTCTAGTTTTCAAGAAAAGAAATACCTGACAACATATATATATATATATATATATATATATATATATATATATATATATATATATATATATATATATATATATATATATATATATATAATATGTATATATATATATATATATATATATATATATATATATATATATATATATATTATATATATATATATATATATATATATATATATATATATATATATATATATATATATATATATATATATATATATATATATATACAAGATATGATATAAATACTTCCTAAAATCAAATTCGCTCTTCTTCGGAATCAGAGCCCCAGGAGGGAACTAAGTTTCTGATAATAGCTCATGGTCGGCCAATGAATCGAACACGGACCAAGGAAATTGATGTTCGAATTACCGGGCCATA